>NC_083597.1:32050651-32355817 GCF_020882245.1 Rhopalosiphum padi
TATTTGGTATTTATTGATTATTGCAACTACCTCCTATACAATTTTCTGGTAAACTCAATTTTGTTATTTTAACTATTAAACTATGTAACTACCACAAATTAACACTGTGTAATATTATTTTAAGTGCATTTTGTAATCTTTATAAGTATTATAATAATAAGATAAAATAGATCTGCTTAACATAATTAATTTAATATTTAAAGCACATATGACAATTAACCAATCTTCTATAACGTATATAATAGATTAGGTAGTTATTCTTTTTAATACAGAATTTTACATTAGATTTCTAAACCATGTTTTTGTTTAGTTTAATTTTAATTTGTGATCCATATACTCATATTTTTTTTACAGTGGTTATGATCCAATACTCTGAATGATTTATAGCATTTTTTCTATTTCAGTAAATTCTAAATTATTTATGTGATAAGTACTTTATATTTTTTCGTAAGAAAAAAATAATTTTATCTAAGACATACTTAAAAATTAAAATATGTTACTAAGTTTTTTATTTTTGTCCAATTTTATTTTATTGTATCAAATAAACTGTTTAATTAATTACTAACTAGCATTAAAGAATAACATACAATTTCATGTTAAAAATTTTTTTATCTTTACTAATATTCTATTTGATGCTTTATTATGATATATGTATTATACTAATAAAATATAATTTTTAATATGCATTGTTTTCAGTTACAATCCATGACAGTAATTTATTAGAAGTAACAAATAAATTATGTACAATGAACATTTCTAAAAAACACGAAAAGTCTAAAAAAATTAACAAAGGAAAGAATAGTGTCAAAGGTCCCTTGGATCAATTTATAATGAAGGAAAAGATTAAAGACGATAGTTTGACATTGTCTGACTTTGAATGTGATTCTGTTGACTTGGATATGTCTGATATTATTAATGGAATTATAACTTAAATTTTATATTTATATCTTAAGAATTGTTTATGAATCGTAAATGTTTTATTTTATTATAATTTAAGTTTTTTTGTATTTTTTTGTTTTATTAAAATTTTAATTGTAATATATTCATATTAAATTTTGTTCTAATCAAAAAACTAATAAGAATTTTTTTCAATCAATTATTCATAATTATAAAAAATATCAATATAAAAATATTAGATCTTAATGATCTCATAATGTATGTTATATGCCCATTAATATTATAAAAATGGAAAAATTATATCATGTTCATATTAATGCTATAGTATAAAATGTTTAATTTTTTAGAAATGTATTACTATGTGCAAGTCACAAATATCTTATTACTTTAAAAAAAATACATCTATTAAGTGGGTATTAGTATCACTAATCAGAGATGAATGTTTAATTTTAAAACTCATATATTCTAAAATAATCTTTTAATATCTCGACCTTTAATAATTTAATATAAAAATTGAATATAGATTCTACAAGTTTGAAATATTTGATGACTTAGTTGTTTCTTATTCTTATAAATGATGTCAAACCCACTATATTGTATCTTACAAATTTAATGTTAAACATACAAAATGTGTTTTAAGCAGTTCAAATAATAATAATAATAATTTAAGGGATTTATTGCATTATTGTCAAATTAAAAGATAAGATCATTATCTGTAATTCTTACAATATTTTTAAGCAAGTCATGAACGTTTTTAAATTGTAATGTTTTTCATACTCATAAATTCATAACTTGCTTAAAAATTAAAATACCATAAGCAACCACAAATAATATTATTACTATTTAATTAGATGATAAGTAAATTCACTTTATTATTAAAGTTTATTACATAAAATTGAAAGTGCTAAACACAGATTTTCTATGTTGTACATTTGTAAGAAGATGGCAATATAGTAGGTATAGTATACTGGTACCAGTAGTACCCTTCTTAAAAGGCCATAAAATACTGCTTGCATGTGTTATTTTCATCTTTCAAACATATAATGTTCTACATTTTAGCAGAATTAATTTCAAGTAATTAGTTTTAATATTCTGGGAATATTAAAATGACTGGGAACACCTATGGGTGTAATATATACCTATACATTATGTAGATAACACACCCACACCCTATATAAAAATTAGGAAGGCCATCAGCAAACAGAATTTTTAAACATTAATTAATAAAATAATTATCTTGCTTGTCAATTAAAGATACCTAAAACTTCTTGATTAATAACAATATTATAAATTTATATATTGTTATACATTGCAATGTTTGTTTGTAAATATTATAATCATTGACAACAAAATTAAAAATACATTCATCGCTCCACTCAGAATCTAAAACAATTTCAAACACTACTTTAACTTTTAGGAATTATATAGTAATAAAATAACAGTATTTTTGTAGACACAGATTTAACACTATTGATCAATTACCACAGAAGTTAATGAAATTTAAAATAATTCTTAATAAAATAAAACATTACACAATTAAACGAACATACAATTGAAGAGGATTAGAAAAATCATGTTAAAATAATTATCAATGTCAGTAGGTAAATTTAATTATAATTTTATAAAAATAATTTGCGCAAAAGTCTTTCTAATCCTAAACTTAACTTAATAGCATAATATATAAACCATCAGAATTACATTACAATAAAAATGTATAAATGTTTATATATTATATACATATGTATTATGTATACAAAATAACAAATATAATATTATACCAGTAAATACTTTGATAAATTAATAATAATGATAATAATAATAATAATAATTTAAAAAAATTACTAACAAAATAAACAATTGAAAATATATTTTATACAGTATATATAATTATTAAATATTAGATCATAATTAGTATTGCATATTATAACTATTATTTCAAATAAAATGTAACTTATTAGATTCATACTTGATTTTATAAAATAAATCGTACATTAATTTCAAATGAAAATATAATTTGTATTGAGGAAATTACCTAATTATTTTTTTAAGTCAATAATATAAATAAATAAAAGATTAAAAATAATTATGATCTATTTCGTTTTTAAATTGGATTTGTGGTGTATAAAATGGGCAAAAAGCGAAATAATTAGCATTCATTTTCATTACTGTTTTATTCTAAATAATTATTCACAAATGAAGATATTTAAATAAACATTTTTAAATTTGACTGGAATCAATTATTGAAGAGCGACACATGAATTCACATAATATGTACTATGAATATTTGAATACAAATCCAATTTAAAGAAGTAAATAAGCAATATAGTAATATGTATAATTGTTTTGTACAGTTTAATTATTAGTTCTTTAAACTTATAAAGGTATTAATAATACTCTTAACTTATAGTATTTACAGACATAAGGGTTGCTAAAATATAACATTTCTATGACAATCATAATAAAGATCATTTTTGGAAAATCAAACATAAATAAAATCCTAATATGTAATTATTTAAAAGAATACACATGATTGATGCATAAATATGCAGTTTTTATCTTTAACAAAGTTTATAATTTATTATATTAGCTTGATTCATTTATTGTTTTTAAATCTTATAAGTTAATATTTAAAATTTTAAACTAATAAAACTATGTATAGCACCATATTTTAAATCATATTATGTGAGTTCTAAATTTTTGTTGTAAACGGATGCTTGATTTTTGTATGATGTAAATACTTAAACCCATTAGATCTTATTATACTTCTGATACACATATTTTTATTAGATTCTTCACTTGTTTAATTTTTCTTAAATCTAAAAAAAACATAAAAAATATATTATTCAAATGTAGTTTATATCTAATTTTGAGTGTAGAACTTTCTCTATAATTAAAGTAGTTCAATATGTTACAGCAGATTTGGAGGTATACATATATAATAAACTACCTACATTTTTTTAAAAGTGACTACTAACCTTTTTTTGGTTTAAAAAAAACTGTATATAAATTGCAACTCCAAGAACACATCTCATTTAGCTCTACCTAATTTTTTTTTTATATTTGAATTTTTTAAAAACAATAGTGCCCAAAAAAGTCTTTTTGCTTGGACAGTTTATATTGAAAATACTCCTCCACCTGATATGCAAAACCATTTCAATGGCTATTAAAAACAAAGTTGCATGTAAAAAGCCATGATGCAGAGATATAATATATAAAATTAAAGTGGCAATTAAAAAATAATGAAGGTAATCAGTAAATAAAAATAACAAATTTGAAGTTTTTATTCTATATTTTAGTTGTGCGTACATGATTTAAAAACATTGATGAAGTATGTTGTAACTCAATTACTTCTTAATTAGAAAATAAAGTAAGGTTAATAAATTATAGAAATGTATACATGGAGGTTAGCATAAAATGAAATAATACATTTTTCAATGTTGATAACATGTTGCTAGTAGGTAGCTTATCAAACCATGTATTAACATAATTAATAATATGGTATCAATAAAAAACTTTAAAAATGTTATTAAAAACTTGAAAAAATTATACTCTAAAAAAATTAAATTGTACAAATATACAAACAAATGATTAAGATAAGTATAGAATTTAATAATCTATTAATTTTTAGAACCTAGAAATTGACCATAATAATTTAATCTTTACAATTTACATATTCATCTGAAATAATATTGTCTATTAGGTTTCAGATAGTTAGTCTAGAAAATTAGCAAATCAACCATCGTAATTTACTTAAATATTAAATAATATCATGTCATTATGTTTATATATACTGACCATTATTTATAAATGCAATCCTCAATTTGTTGCTGCTGTGTATCATGTTCACGCTGATTCTGTTGATCAACTTTTACTTCTACAATATCAGTAGGAATATTATTTGCTGCATCATACTTTTCAACAGTATAGTCAGCACTGTATATACATTCTTCAATTTGGGTTTGACCACTTATTGGTTCCAATTCTTGTGATGGTGGCGTTACAGTATGTGCTGCAGCTGCATCACTTTGTTGTCTAGCATACTTCTCATGTATATTTCTGTGTCGTTTTAATGCAAATCGATCACTAAAACCAACTCCACAAATATCACAACGATGTGGTTTTTCACCTGTATGTACTTTAGCATGATTTTTTAGATGTGTGGCTTGATTAAATGCCGATCCACATATATCACAACGATAAGGCTTTTCTCCTGTATGAATACGACGATGATTCCATAATGTAGAATGGCGAGCAAAAGTTTTATCACATACTTCACATTGATAAGGTCGTTCACCACTGTGAATTCTTTCATGATTTTTAAGATGAGGAGATTGAGAAAACTGCATTCCACAAACGCCACATTTAAAAGGTTTTTCACCTGTATGCACTCGACCGTGATTTTTTAAATAAGCTGCTTTTGCAAATGATAAACCACAAATTTCACACTTGTAAGGTTTATCACCAGTATGCAGACGTTTATGACTCCATAATGATGAGTAACGTGAAAAACTTCCTCCACATATGTTACAATGAAAAGGTTTGTTGGGAGTATTTGAATTATTAATTGAATCATTTTTCATATTAACATTTGCATGATTACCATTAACTAAAAAAATAATACCAGAACCATTACATTTATAACATTTAGTGACTGTTGCCATTCCTCTTTTTTTCACTGGATAATAACCTTTCATTATTGCAGTCTGCTCGGGTGATAAATTGTCACTAGATTCTATTTCATTTTCTTGAGGTGTGTAGTTAGAACAATTTCCACCACTACAACTTACACATTTTATAAATCTAGACTTTTTACCTTTAACTGTTTGTGGAGCAACATCAGCACCACATGAAAAACACTGTTTGTGCACAGTTGATCTATGGACTTTCATATCTCTTACTTGAGGAAAACAAGAACCACATGTTGAACAAGTAAATGATGGTGGTTCTTGTGGATGGGCAGATTTTTTATGATGATCAAGCATTGATGCATGGGTAAATCCAGCACCACAAACATCACATTTAAAAGCTGCACCAGCCGTTGTGAGTGACATTTGATTTACTAAAGCATAGTTATAATTGAAGGGTGCTGTTACATCAAAACGGTAAGAGGTCTTATCAGTTTGAGTCACTCCATTGGCTGAAGCTGCAGCAAGAACAGCTATATTTCCAGATACAGGAACTTTCTGCACCATATTTACATTATAAAATGGAAAATCAACAGACGATGCTTTATCATCTTTTTTGACAATAGTGGCGTATAGCTGACCCGTTACTGGGTTTTGTTCTTGCCGAATGCCCGGGTCATACATAATGGTTGTAACTACCTCGTCCTTATTGTTACTCATACAGCTACTATCTATAAATAAAAATATATTATATATAATTTTTGTATTAAGTATATTATTATATAATACACTATCTAAAATAATATAATATTTGATGTGATAGTTATACAGTAAATTAATTAAATACTAGATAGTAAATACATTTTGAAACAGCTACTGATATAATACATAATTTGATTATATAAAGACTATAGGTAACTAATTACTAATTAAGTAATTATAAATTCTTAAATGTATCTGGATCTTTTGTACCATATGCAATGTTTATCTTGCCACAAAAATTGTCAAAACAACAATATGTCATATATAATAATATAACACATCATTGATTATTATTAGCTCATACTTAATTTATATAATTGCATATCTTAAAATGTCTAACTAATAATATACTAATTTATAAAATATATTAGATAATATTTAAATTAATTTATTTTTATATTACCGTTCTAAAGACTTCAATAAAAATAAAAGTAGATTATTTTTAGTATGTACAAGAGAAAATCGTTTTTATCAACATCCTAAATATCCTATAAAATATTTGTTTAGCACTTAATGCAATCAGATAAGTCTCCAATTTGTAGGCGATTGTTTTAATTTTATATAGTTCAAGTTTTTATATCAATCAAGCTTATTTGTTTTGGATTTCATAGCTGTAATTGATAAAATACTTAAACTAAAAATACTGATATGGAATAAATTATATGAAAATTATACACATATTACAATTCTAACCACTACAATTAAGTTTAGTAAAACTAAAATTCTTTGTACTTTCATAATATAACAGTTATTTAGATAATACTTTAATAACAATAGTTACTTGAATTAATTTTTTGTTTGCTATACAAATATATTTTTAATTATACTAAATTATTGGTATATAAATGTTTAGTCTTAAATGTGTATAACATATAATTAATATATTAGTTACATAATTAATGGCCTTGATAGCCAGTTAATTTGAAAAAAATTATTGATAGATATGTACTATTATACTATAAGTTAGAATTTACAATTTGTATATTAAATTTATATTGTTAGGCATATAGATTTATAAATTTCTATAGTTTTACTCAGTATATTTAAAAAGCTCAAATTTATTAAAAATATTATTTATTTTAACAAATTAAATAACCGACTATGCAATAAAAGTAGACATATTATATTTTTAATGTAAATCACAATAAATTTATACCACATATCTGTGGATGTTAAATGTAATAAATTAAACTTAAGACGATTAAGTGATAAGATTTAAATATAAAAACAAAATGTATTATGTTTACCTTTACGTAGGTATAGGGTATTTGTCAGGAATTTATTTTGTTGTTGTTCATTGAAATTTTCTTATAACAAACCTACAACATATTATATCAATCTTTATGTTGTAAAAGATATCAACACTATACATTCTTAATATATGATTAACTTACCTAGGTCAACTTAAAAATAATTTTTCTTTATAAATTCCATGATAAGAGTACTAAATAGTATGTATAATAATTTACATAATATATAAACTAATTAAACTCAATTAAATTGTAAATTAAAAAGTTTGAAGCATACAAATAATATAAAATGTGGTTATTTTACATAGTTTAACCATTTATTTTATATTTAATCAGTGAATTTTTGTGTTACAATTAACAACATAAGGAAAAAATTTAACAAAACTAGTAGCTAATAAGAAAAGCAAAAAATTATAAATTAAAATCAAATATGTGGAGCACTCAAAAATTTAAAAATTAAAACAATTAACATTTAACAAACAAAAAACAAGTGGAATTTTGGATCAACAATTTTTTTGTCAATTTTTGTTTTGGTTTGATACGACATGGAGAATATAATGCATCATGGAAAGATAACCAACACAATGTTATAATACTCCATGAAAAAATAAAACGGTTCTTCCGCCATTACTTATCATTATTTTCAACACAAAAATACCAACCGTGAAATATTTTCATTATTATATTATTAGATTTTTGATTCAAATGTAAAAATAAATAAATGCATATTTTATGTATAAAAAGGTCTCATCGTTATCACCAATTATGACATCATTGAATATGTAAGAACAAATAAGAACTCATTACAACAGACGTCTTCAGCAGTACAGCCAAGTGTCAAGTGTCAACACAAACACTCGGTAGCATACAAGCACATTTATGTGTGCTATATGTGTACCGATATCGGCATATTATTGCGGTTATTTTCATGTGTCATGCATCTAACTATCTAGTTAACTGTGACTTCTGTACGTTAAATCTACTAATCTTGGTGAGTTATTATTGAAATTACATTTAATATACCTAATATATTATATATTTATACAGTTTAAGTATTTTTTTCTAAAATTCAAATGATACATAAAATTATATCATTATTTATTACGTATTATTATATTATTTCTTAGTGCGTCGGAGGAAGTAAAAGATAAGTTTCTTTGATTAGACCATGAACATATAATATACATATATTAGACTGTTGGTCAACAATTTAGTATATTATAATTAAGTACCTATTTTATATTTTGGTTCTAAAATGTATTTATAGCTATATCATTAGCCATATTCCTGTATGCGATCCATAGAGTAATTCTCTATGATACAATCTATTATCTATTATTGTATCTTATTGTCAGATCTATGCATCATTTAGAAAAGAATGTAGCAGGTGCTGATTTTGACAATTTTCGAAAACTATTCATTTTGTATTGTCGCTTATGTAATAATATATTAATGTGCGTCTTTACCACAAAAGAAATAAACTGATTAAACGAAACCCGAATTGCTAGAAAACTCACTGAATACTATTAAAATACGAAACATGTCGTCGTACGCAGAACTATTATAATTTATAGGTAAGTATAATCAAAATAAAAAATAACGAAAATTTAATTTATAACTTTAGGTCCTTTTTGAAAAGAAAATTGAAGCTTGTTGGTACTTTGGGCGTCAAAAGTAATTTCCAGTATTTTTCTAAAGTGTCATCATTGTAGATTCTTTACATTTCACAAAATGTTTATATTAGCTTTATCTATTTACGAAATAATTTTCAAAATATTAAGAATTTTTTCAAACTATTTATAGACAATTTAAATTTTTGATTATTCTAAATTGGGTTTCTTGAAATGCCTGAAAAAAAATTTGGCACACCAAAAAAATCTTTAAAATTTAATACAAGGTTTATTATAATTTATAAGTTATTTTTATTGTAGTAAAAAAAAAATAAAAAAAACGTCATAATTTTTGTTTATAAGCATTTAAAGTTCAAATATGTCGAAATTGCGAACATTTACAAGGAATTTTAAAGTTGAAAATTCATAAAACTTTTGTAATTTATATCTAAGGTTAAAAAACCCAATTCAAGGTTCTCCATAAATTTTTCTTCGAATAACTGTAAAAAAAAAAATCCATCGTCAATATAGAAAAAAAATTATATGAGCGTATGAAATTTAATTTTTTACGAAATCGAGTAAAATAATGATGTATTACAATTTAAATATATAGGTAATAATATAATATATCCTACTCATTATCCTAGACTGACAAATCATCTCTGTTTAGTATCGTTTTTCGTATACAATGAATCAGGCACGTAGCCAGGATTTTATTTTTATTTTTTTTTGGTGGGGGGGTCGAAATAAATTTTAATACAATTTTCTCATGACGTATGATTGATATTCAAAAACTTTTATTTTTTTTATAAACTGAACAATTAAAACAGTCGAACTTGGTTATTTCAAACTTCTTTAACTTGAAATCATCGATACCTCGAACTTTATTGTCTCCGGTCCATAGAATTTCCTATTTAAACAATGTGAAAAAATCTTGTTTAACTCGAATATTTTCGTGGATAACTCGAAGTCTTGAGTTTTATTAATATTATTATTTATTATAAAATTGTTATATTTCTCTCATGTACCTATGTATAATATTTTAATATCGAAAATAAGAAGATACCTAACTCATTAGTGTTATCGTTACGATTGACTACAAACGCTGCAATTAACAGCAAAACTCAAACAAAAATATATACCATTTTTAAATAGTTTTCTAACCTCATTTTTGTTTATACATACATACATACATACATACCTTTTTAAAACTACATATACATAATATATATATACACACATAGTAAATATTTTTACTTCATTATAGGTACTTTATTTATAATAAATACATAGGAATTAATTTATTTTGTATTGTTTTAACATTTTTTAATTGGGATAACTCGAACTTAGATTAAATAGTAGACTATAGATATAGTATGTGGTATTGTGGTGATAATAAATAAAAAGTTTGTGATATTTTAAAATTTGAAATACTGAATATTGATACAATAAGTTGTAATTAGTAAATAATACATAACAATTAAAGTATAAACTAGATATAAAAATTTAAAAAAAAGGGTTATTTAAAACGGGGATACATAACATTAATAGTGTTTAGTAATTATTTACTATAGTAATTAGTTTTTTCCTTTGACTTAAACAATTAGTAGGATATCTAGTTGAAAATTGATATTGACCTGTCCTAATCATGACAATTAACACAACTAATATTTTATAATATTTTTTAAAAAATCGACACAACCTTTTTTTTTTTACAGAAGTATAAAACCAAAACAGGAACCGAAATATTAGTTTTTTTAAAAACCGTAAAGAAACTGAAACCGAAATTTTAGTTTTTTTATGAAACAGAACCGTAAAAATCATTAGGTTCCAGTCCCTGAATTCCCGATTATAATACCGATAACATGTACAAATGCAAAATACCACATGCCCGCATCATATATCGTTATTATTATTTTTTTTTTTATAGATAATAATTTATTGACATTATTATACGACGTTGCTGACATGAACGTTGACTTCCGTGATAAAAATAATATTCGAAATACAACCATTCTATGTACTGTTCGGTCTGTTCGTACAATTGTTCTTTTACAGTGGTTTATTTTCATACCACAATATAATAAAAAATATTTTTTAATAACAAAGTATTTTATTTTGGTTTAAATTCTAAGGATCGTAATTGTACACGGAAGTCCCTCCCCCGCTGGATACGTGACTGAGTCAATGATACCTGGCACCTGCCATTGCATTCAAATTTAACACATCCATTATAATATCTACTATACCCATTTGCCCGCCCAGTTTAGTTATTCTTTTATAAATGTCGATAAGAATGTATTTGCTGGATCAAAATTCTTGAAAATTTAGTACATCTCACATTAGTTCTATATTTATATAAAAATATTTAAAATTATATAGACACAAAATCAATATTCATGAAAACTTAAAACTTTTAACGTATATTATTATGAATTTTATTATACGCAATGACATTTTTGATTTATTTTAAAATATTATCTATTATACGAATCTATTTTTACTGCTTTATCTTTATGGTATTTAAAAAAATATATTATTGTAATAATTAATACTAATATTATACAGAGTGATTCTTTTATCATGAACCACTCATTATTTCAAAAAGTATTCATGTTTTTGAAAACATTTTTTTACATTGTTTCAAGTTGTTAAAAAAATTAACGTTTTTTAAAAAAAATTATGTGTGTATAAATTATGTGTGTAATTAAGTGTATAACTCATAAACTACTCGCCCTAAATTCGATTTTTATGTATCAAAATACTCAGAAAATGGTTCTGCTTTGGAATATGAAATTAAAACTATGTTATCATTCAAAAAAGTGAAAAACTTAAAAAACATAAGGATAAAAAATATAATTTTTTAATAAAAACGTTGACTTTTCACAGCTTAAAACTATGTAAAAAAAATGTTTTCAAAAACATGAATACTTTTTGAAATAATGAGTGGTTTATAATAAAACAATCACCCCGTATACATAATATTTTCGGAAAAATTATATCAACATATTGCAATATAAAAACAAAAATAAATTACTTTAATAGCTATGTATATCAAAAAACATACCATGGAACATAGTTTATGATATAAATTGATAGAATGTAGTGTCTACAGTCACAACAGCCACCTTTTTTCGAAAACGACGGAAACAATGATATACATACCTATCATGAATTAAAATTTAATTCAACCATAAATATAGTGACCCACTCAATACCTAATGTACAGCAATGTAGTATCCACTTTCCTACCTACCTCTTTAAAAAATGTATAAATAAGTCATTAAAAATGTTAATTGCTAATTGTTATGTGTTCAAAATGCTATACAACGGCAATAACTGAATTATACTATTCAACATTTATGATTCATTAAGAAAAATATTAGTGGTCGAGCAGGTAATCGCCATGGTATACAACAGGTATCGAGTTCAACTCATTATTGAGTAGGACACTAATTGATTTGTTAAAGTTGAATTCAATAAATCATTATTGCAATATTGCATATGAAAATTGATTCTGAAAATTTTGGCCAAAAATGGGGGATAAATATTGACTGAAAATGGTGAAGCCTGTATACTTTTATGGTTAAATTAAATAATACAATGTTCACACTTTTCGTCCTGTCCTCAACATGCTTGTGTTATTAATTATATAATAAAAACGTGTCGCCATAGTGCCATACCGTACAGTATATTTTGTGTTATATCATTTGATTATATATATCATAAATCATAATTCATAGGGTTCGTAACAATATTGAACAAATACCAATATTACGTAATAACATTATTCACATAATTATTTGTTTGGTTTCTTTTCAAGCTTCTTATTTACTGTCTTATACAAGGCTCCTCATGTGAGTTGTTGATTTAATAATTGTTTTAAAATATTTAAGATACTTTTACATGACTTATTTTTAAAAAAAATTGAAGTTCAATATTGACAAATTTCGTCGAAACCATGAACATTTACAAACTATTTTTAAGTAAAAGTTGACGTCCAGTGACGTAGCCAGGATTTTAAAATAGGGGGGGAGAAAAACTAAAATACTAAAAAAAAACATAATCAACGATTAACAATAACAGTTCATTTTACTTTCTTGATTTTTAATCAAGTATAAGTATGGTAATTGAAATGAAAAAAGTCTGAATTTTTATTAAATAGGGAAATGGTAAAAATGTAACTCAGTTGTAATGACTAATGAGTAGGTGGATAATTAAGCTAGTTTTAACATAAAATATTAATGAGAGATATCCGATATCACACCCAATAAAGCGGTATAACGATTTGAATCCACAAAAACGTCGGCGTCTGTGTCTGTCAAACGGAGGGGTGGGGGGGGCTGATGAGGAGTTCTGAAAATCTTTACTTACTGCATTTCTCCTAGCCAATATGAATCTAACAAGACCCAAAACAATATACATTCCGCTCTCCGGTTTCAGAGATCTATCTCACTAAATGAAAATGAAAATATTGAAAATAAAATATATTATACATACATATTGCATAAAATTAATAAATTTCTAAAAATTGAAAATCAAAAAAGTTTACATGCCGATCTCTGACTTGGCAAGCGTTTTTATATTAAGTTGATACGGCCAATGAAAGGTGGAGCATGGATCACTACCCTCTCCATGGCTACGCCACCGCACATATCACAGTAACAGATCAATTGTATGCAATTCAATTGTTTATTTATATTTCATACCACAAATCTATATTCACACAACCACACTGTTCTACAGAGTTAGTATTGGCTAATAAAATAAAAAATAAATCACTGTAGGTAATAATAATATAATTAATATATATGTAGTTAATAATACCTAGTTTGACAAACTGTCTTTGTTCAGAATCATTTTTCGTATGTAATAATGATTTATAATAGAATTCAAATTAGGTATTTATTTGTGGGCCTATACGGTCCCCCCCAAATCTTTTAGACCTAGTTGCGCCAATGAATGTATCCATTTTCGGTTTAATACCCAAAGAATGATGAGCAAGGGGCTCAGAATAAATTTAATTATATTACTTATATTTGGCCTCTGGAAATCAAATTGACATGCGACCTATGTACTAACGTATTATGCATTTATGCGTATGCAATATATACTAATATTTATTTTGTGTATAGTTTTGTGTATCAATACACTGTAAAATGCGGTGATATGATGTTGCGAAAACGTCAACAATATTACTAACACTAGATTTTTGTACTACTGATAATTTTTGAGTTTTCAATAACTTGATATATCTACCTTTATTTTTACGAGTATAATACTATTATACCGTTATTTAAATTTTTTTTCTGGATTTTAAACATATATATATTCAGGCTGGATATATTTTTTCTGACCAAATTCGTTACATTTAGATCACGCCCACTGTAATTATTTTTTTTAATCGGAATTTTCGCAAGGTTACCCCTAGCAACCGATGATATAATAACGTTACCATAGTAACCTCGCTGATACATTTTTTACTAGTAAGTAATAATTTTAAAAACATACATAATCAGTATTGGCCAGGTGCAGAATTTAGCATGGCCTCATTTATATTTATTTATTTTATTTTTATTACTTATATAATTGTATAAACTTTAAGATAATGTTAACAATTTAATTTTCAATGTATAAACTAATAAAAGCCTATTTGTATTTTTATATAAAATACAAAAAAAATATAAATATGACGTAATATTGTAATAAGTATACTTTTGCTTTAAATAAAAATAAATAAACAAATTTTATTTAAAAAGTGAGCTGTTTTAACACACGTCGAGTGTGTCTACTGTCTATATAGAATGTGACATGCGTATAATACGCCTGCGTAGAAAACGCTAGTCGTTAGTATAACTGTTGGCTGTAAATAGGCTCAACAGTCAACATGATTTTCTTTGTTCATTACAACACAAGTATTATAATTTGTGTTAATAAAAAAATTACTAATAATTATGAAAGCATAATAATATCATTATAGTATTATAATAGTATAGGCTACAGCTATATTTTGTACTTCCATCGATCGTCGTCAACGATAAACAATTTTCTGAATACCTACTACCTACGTCCTACATGGTATCAATTCATTTTTCTTATAATTATTAAATATGTTTAATAACGTTATATATAATTAGTATCTTCTGGATTTCGTCAACAAAAATAAAATAAAATCATGCCTATGTATTTTTACTATTATAATAATTAAATATTAGTAGTATAATAAGTGCTAAGTGCATTGTTTTCACTAAAAATTAATTCAACTTACTGTATTGTCTGTATTAGTAATAAAATACATTGTTTAAATTGTAATATAAATATATAAGAAAAATGATAAAATATATCATACAATTTACTCAGATAGTTAGATTATTACGGATTATTATCTAATATAGGCCAGGCGATAAAGAAAAACCCTTTCTCCGTATTTTGGATATTACTGATTATAATTAAATAAACTATAATAATCAGAATTAACCGTGTCGTACGAGAATTCGTCGAAAAAAGGTATATTATTATTTTTCTATATAACTAATATTATAAATATTCAATCATAATAATAGTTGCATCATAGAAAAATTAATTTTCATAAAATAAAAATAATAACTATTGATAACTAAATTATTTTGCCGTGTTTATTTTTGATCACAAATCATTTAAAATACAATAATAATAAAAATAGCTGAATATTATAATAATAATTAGTTAATTCCTTTAGCAAGTGTTTGAGGCAATATGTTTTCTAAATAAAATGTTTTTAATTTCATTTTTATTAAAAATTTCACTGTACTGTTTGTACCCGAGTACGCGTGGTCAAATGACAACGATGTAAAGATAATATTATTGCAGGTGAATAATAATAATCATATACCTATATATAGTCAATATTTAATCCTAATATGACATATGATTATACATATTATATAGTAATAACTAATAAATATTAAATTCACCGTATTGTTGGCGGTACGTATAATAAGATTAATGTTTGATATCGAATGATTTCGCGGAATTGAAGTAGCTTGTAGGATATCGGTAATTCACGGGACGAAAACACATTATCGCACGCGCAGTAACATGTAAAATTTCGGTATGATCAAAATTGACACACCGCATTTAAAGCATCTAAAAGACAAATAATTCAGACATAACTGTGAGGCTTGGGGTTGATGGATTTTATTTTTGAAAACAGATTTAAATTTGTCATCTATAGTCTGTCCAAAATAAGAACGCACCGGGCGACAAACTCGCGCATGTATTTCAACCACAGGCATTGCAGACCACCTTGATTATACGGTGTGAACCTGTGAACTGTATTGTCACAACGTTTTAAAAGTAATACACATTACACGTTGAGGTCGTTACAGTAGAAAAAAATCGACCGTAAAACATGCTTTCGTACTTCCAATAGTTCAGGCCTCGTTGATCGTAGAAACATGATTTTGGTATAAAAATAATCACAGAATTTTAAAATAATTTTTCGTTCCAATTTTATTTGTATTTGAAGTTTGTAAAATTTTTCATTTTTTAAAAAAATTATATGAAATCGGCAAATTTAGATATCGAAAATCTGTTCCAAGAATATTTAGTACAACTTCTCGTGATTATTTACTTTTTGGTTATCTTACATGTTTTTTCGACCCCCTTCATCAGCCACTACCTTAATATTTATTTATTATTTGCTAAAATATCGCAATGTTGCTCCGTTGTATACAGTTTAAAAATATTTACTATTAAAAAGAAAGAATCAAAAAAATTGTTTTATGATATTTTTGTTGAAAATATTTACAAATAACTGTAAAACTTAAAAATTTAACAAAGCTATAATTTTTTCAAACATTTTTAAGTTCAGACTGCCTTTAGACACAGATTTTTTTTTTTTTTTTTAAAATAGCGTTTATTGAATATTTACAATCTATACAAGTTATGTACAATGAGTAAATTGGAGGAGGGATGACAGTGATAGGGCAGTGAAGGAAAGCTCACAGTTGAGCTACCTTTTAGTGGGTCTTAAATCTAATTAAGTAAGTAAAGTATTTTGGATAAGGTCTCTCGACCAATTTCTGTTAAGTCGGCGAGTGGGGTTGCCGGGAAGATGTTTTGAATGAAGATTGGATATTAATTTGTTGGAGTGGCCTTGCATTTTGCGGTGAAGTCTTGAGTAGAATGTGATTGCTGTGTGGTTGATGGATTGTACTTTGAGGTCTTGATGTAAAGCGGCGTTTGTGACATACCAGGGTGCTTTGGCGACCATGCGAAGACATATAGATTGGAAAGCTTGGATGGTCCGAAGGTTTGATGGTTTGGCAGTGCCCCAGAGGGCGATTCCACATGAATATATTGGTTGGAGGAGACTTTTATATAAAAGTAATCTGTTGGATAGGTTCATGTTTGATTTGAGGAGAGGTCTGATGACGTGTAGGCGGGAGTTTAGCTGTTTCCTTTTGTTTTTTAGATGAGGGCCCCAGGTGAGTCTCCTGTCGAGTAGCAGGCCGAGGTATTTGGCTTCTCTTGAGTGGGGGATTAGTGAATTGTTGAAAGAGACTTCAGGACAGTCCTTAGGTCTGAGGGTGAAGGTGACATGTGTAGATTTTAATTCGTTTACTTTGATTTTCCATGCGTTACACCACTTTGAAAGCATGTTGAGGTGGTTTTGGAGACATTGGAAGTGGTGAGTTGATACAATTGTTCACTTGATCTAGATGAGAGTTGTCCAGGAGGATAGTGTGTGGTTTGAAAACGTTGGAAAAATGTTGAGCTAATAGTTCGGCCTTATCTTGAGCAGAGACAGCGAGGTTGCGGTTTTGGCGTTGAAGAGGAGGGAATATTGTCTTGTGTCTGAGTAGGGATTTTGTTTTTCTCCATAGGGAACCATTATTTGGTGATAGCGATGATAAGTGTGATTCGTAAAGAGCATTTTTATGTTTCTTGAGAAGTTTTATAAGTTTGTTTGAAAGAGAGTTGTAAATATGCCGATCTTCTGGGTAGTGGGAGTGCTGCCATTTGTTGCGGGCTCGACGTTTTTCAATGATGAGTTGACTTATTTCAGGTGTTACATGATTGGAGCTTATCGTGTTTGACGTAGGGTAAAGTGAGTTGTTTTTTGCAAGAAGAATGTTTTCAGTAAGGGAGGTGATTGCCAGATCAATGTCTTCTTTAGTTTTTAATTTTATGTTTAGATTAGTATTTTTTGATAAGATATTGCGGAAGTTGGGCCAATTTATTTGTTTAAAACTGGGCTTAATCGGGGCTTGGGTATTGATTTGCAATAGAACAGGAGTGTGGTCTGAGGCGGAATCATTGAGGTTGGTTGCTTGAGTTATGAGGTGATTTGGCAGGTTTGACAGAAAGAAGTCGAGAATTTCCGGATGCCTGTTAGCATGCGTAGGCCAGTATGTAGGAGCATCCGTAGTGATAGTTTTGGCGTGCGAGGAGGATATGACCCTAAAAAGGGAACGGCCTCTTGTATTGGTATTTCTAGAGCCCCAGTTTAGGTGCTTAGCATTGAAGTCGGCTCCAATGACAAAGACACAGATTTAAAAAAAAAAAAAAAAATCGATAATGAGCATTAGTTAACTAAATGTACTACTCTAATTTTTATTTATCTATATAAAGTACCTAAAATATAACATGAATATAGTAATGCAGGTAGAAACATAACCTAATGTAGTAGTGTCAATGGACGTTTATACCTAAACGTGATGTTTTACGCGTATTTTGGCCTCTCCTGTTAATTAAAGATTGTCATTTTACAAACGCGCATTAACTGTGTTTTCTTATTAGCTTTTTCCTTAATTTAATTTTAACTCATCTTGTACACCGTATTATATTATAATTAGAGCTCGGAAGTTGACGCATTTTACATTTTTTTTTTGAACTTTTTAGACGATACTCTCCTAGTCACAAAAATGTTTCATTAGCATGTTAATCTAACAACTAATTTTTATTTTGCATTTTTTGGTAATTATTACTGTTTAAGTTATTTTATGACATTTTTAGGTCATTTTCCCACATGTTAGTCATATTTACTGATTTCACATTAGTTCACTTCTTATCATTATAACGATAACTTACTTAGAACTTTGAAATTACCACGGACTAAGATTGTACCTATTCGATTTTATCTCACCAATTACAGTCGTTATTGTAGTGTTGTAGTAAATATTATTATACCTAAATTTTATTATTTTTTTGTAATATCTTCGAAATGCCGAAAAAAATTTTATTTAATTTTTAAGGACATTTTTAGTAATTTTTATGTCATATTTTGAGTAATTTGTAAGCTTTGATAAATGTATATATATATATATATAATTTTATAGTAAAATAGAATACAATTAAAAAAAATATATACTTTTATTAATTTAAAACAAATATTTGTAACTTTTTTTGGTCATTTTTTAACTACATATTTTGTCGTTTTATATCATATTTGCTTTTTTTAATGTTTTTAAGGTCATCAACTTACGAGTTTTAACTGGTAATCGGAAAAAAGTCCCGATGAATATATAAATACATAAAAAGTCATATACTATCATAAAAAATGTTAATTTCTTACTTAAATCAGTTAAATCACATATTAAAATATAATTTAATTTAATACAAAGTCCGATAAAAATGAATAAATTAATGAAAATGTATCAAAATTTAAGTATAAATATGGTAAAATTGTATTGAAAAATCTACCATAGTAATAAGTAATAAACTAATAAATAATAGAAAAAAAAGTTTATTGGAAAATTTACCAAAATACTTATTCTCATACTGCAGTTGTACAGTTGGTACTTTGTACATATTTTAGTGTGCAATATATAGGTAGGTATAAAATATATTTTTTATCTACCATAATAACTATCATAAGCCATATATTTTGATCCTATATTAATTATTAATTGGTACACTAGAAAATTCTCCATTTTCGAACATCACACACAGTCATAATATAAGTAATGAGACTGTTGCCAGTCTTTTGGATGACATCGAATAATCGTATCATTTCGTAATTTCGTTTATACGTTTGTTTTTAAATTTTATATTTTTTCACAGTTAAAATTTAAAAAATGGAGTTGGAGTTAATAAATTCTAACAAAAAATACCCTCAGGTTGCGCATAAGTGATTTTTGTACAATTTTCACAAAGAGTGCTCTAATTTTCTTCGTTAGAGGTGTTCAAAACAGCTCTATGAAGTGTTTATGTTTTTAAAAACTGATTTGAACATAACTAAGCCAACTTTAATTTCTGTAAATAACGATCATGCGCATGAATCAAATGAAAATCTTATTTCTGCGACTAAAATAAAAAATCTAATGGTGGAAAAAGCTAAACTAGCAAACGATTTACCTGCTCAAATTTTCGCGGAAGTGGTATCAAACGTACCCCAAAGTATATTGAAGGTAAATAATATTGTAAATTTTTAAAAGTCATTTTTATTTAAATTAAGTACCTACCTACGTTTAATGAATTATTATACTAAACGTAGCTTAACGCCTTAAACTACTAGGTACTCTCCAGTTGATTATTTTATTAAATTTAATTAAATTTAATATTTTTCACATAATTTTAAGTCATTAAAAAATAAATTTTATTATTTTATTTTACACATATTTTTTTTAATTTACTAGGAGAGTATCGGGAATATGGAAATGAAAGATTTTTGCTGTATGATAATGGCCCAAATTCTGATGATAGAATTTTAATGTTCGCCACTGATAACTTTTTGTCGTTATTGGCCAAATCTGATACCTGGTTTGTTGACGGAAATTTTGGCCTCGCTCCCGAATTTTTTAAACAATTATACGTCATTCGTGTGCAAATAAATTCCTTTTTTTGTGACATCAAAATATTGCATTCTGCAGAAAAAGTCAATCTACATATGAAAAAATATTTAGTATTTTATTAAAAGAATGTCAAGATCGTGACTTGTACCCAGATCCTAAATTTTTACACTTAGATTTTGAATTAGCAGTCATAAATGCTGCAAAAAATATTTTTGGAACTCATATTACGATTAACGGTTGTTTTTATCATTTGTGTCAATCGACACATAGAAAAATTCAGAAACTTGGTTTGTCTGGGATATACAAAGAAGATAATAATTTTCGAAAATATTGCGGTATGATTGATGGATTAGCTTTCCTACCACAGGATAAAGTACTGGACGGAATGACATGTCTAAAAGAAATAATGCCTCCAGATGCAGAAGACCTTTTAACTTATTTTGATTCGTATTATGTAAATGGTACCTATAGGCGTGTAGGTTCAGCTTCTACCTTGCATTTTAGAAAAATTCCACCTATATTTTCACCTTCCTCGTGGAATGTACATAATGCCACTTTAGTAGGAGGGCATCGAACAAACAATATGACTGAAGGATGGAATAACCGATTTTCAAAACTATGTGGACATAAACATCCAACTATTTGGAAATTAATTAGAAAAATAAAAATGGAAATTTCCGCAGATAAAGCGAAATTAGCTTTAGATGCTGTAGAAGATTCTAAAACTGTTAAAAAACCTAGGGCAAACTCGGACAGTAGAAAAACGGCTGCACATTTTATGTATACAAATACAAGCGGGCAATATCGGTGTTTTAGATTTTTTAACAGCCGTAAGTCATAATATACGAAAAAGGTGTACCTAATTATAATATTACATTTTTATAACATTATTATTGACTATTTATTATATTATTACATTTTATTATTTATAAACATTTTTCATGATATAATATGACTTTTTATGTAACTTTAATGTATTTTTCAATACAATTTTACCATATTTATACTTAAATTTTGATATATTATTACTAATTTATTAATTTTTATTGGGACTTTGTATTAAATTAAATTAAATTATATTTTAATATGTGATTTAAGTAAGTAATTAACATTTTTTATGATATATTAATTTTTATGTATCTATATATTCATCGGGACTTTTTTTTTCCGCGATTCGTTTTAACTATAATATATCGTATCGTTCGTTGGAATTAACATCGACACACGGTTTATTTATAAACATGGCCGACGATGCGTCATCGTGAAATCGTAAACAATAAGCACCATTGATAAACAGGCTAAGATAAGCATTAAGCACTGAGCAGTAAGCAGTGATGATCAGTCTAAGCACGTTGCACATGAGTAAGCGAGTTCAGACTTCAGTGAATAATGGTGGGTGAACTGGTGGAACGTTTTACAATCATGTTCACATTATTTCCGCCAACCGAGAAGTGAGCGCTGTCATCGCTTATCGATTCACTAAGCATCCATGTTATCCCCACTCCCAACAAAAAACCACTGTACCCACGCCCACACGACCTACTCTGATGCGCATACAAAAACGCGGTGGCTTATTTCAATATTGTGGGTTAAATGCTTGAATAGCATTTTGCCGCTATTCGGTGGCTCAGATCTCGCGGATCTCACTGATCTCAGTGCTCAGTGCTCACTGCTCAGTACTCAGTAGTGTCTTGCACGTTGCACTCGTGCGGCTCTTGTGCTATGTTGCTGTATCCGTCATGATAGTCACGCGCACGTTATCACAATGTTTACATTGTTCCACTGATAATAATAATATAATATAATAAGTTGTACTTATCGTTTGTCTTTAATGTCGATCCGCGATCGAGATATCAAGACTCAGTTTCGACATTTCAAGTAAGAATTATTTCACTTTATAAATGAATTACGTTCTTATTTTGGTTCGACATCAATCTATTTGTAAAAGTTACGGTCTTAGTAGTTAGTGGTGCTCAAAGAATATAATTAATCGTTTTTATAACATTATTTGATTATTTTCAAGACTTTAAAAAACTTAATAATTAAGCTATATTATTTAACTATAAGCCAGAAACAAATTTATTTGTTTATTTGCAACTGGTAAGTGACATAAATCCATTAGTAATGATCTACTAACTTGCAAAAGAGTGGTTATCGGGTTGTCCTATGCAATCAAGCTATATTACTCAAATAATCCATAATTGATATTGGTTCTTAAGTATTGTTTTATTAAATAATGATCTATCTTATTATTTAATATAGTTATACATTAGCCAGGTTTATTAGTTATTGGCTATTTACTTACTTTGAGAAACGACTAGTGGTTAAACTCAGTAAAATAGTATCACTCAAGGTCTAGTATTCATTTGATAACTGCCACCAATGAAAAAAAAAATCATTCCTTGTTATGAAAAACTTATGGTACAAAATTAGGCTCAATGAGAAATTGATATCATTGAATTCAGTAAAAATAGTTGCACTCAATTATAAAAAAACCTATGTACTCTACCTATTGCTATTATAAAAATTAAAATAATAACTTTTTTATTTTTTATATTCTTTACTGATTTTTTAAACTACTAAAATGTTTTTTCTTAAAAACTAGGGTTTTTCAGGCCTAGTAATGGTATTTTGTTTTCTATTAAATAAGGATTTCTTGTCTGTTCCTTTTATATTTGTATTTAAATTATCAAAGAAATATTGTTTTTTCTCAAAACATAAATACACAATTGCTTTATTATTATTTTTTTTTAAGTGAGTTACTTATAAATACAAAATTAAAATATACATATGCCTGCATATAAATATTAAGCAATAATAAGATTATTATTGGTTGCTCATCTGCATAAAAATGTATAATTTAAGGTTAATAAAAACAGGTTAACTAATTGAATTTAGTGAGAAAAAATTAAGTTATAAGTTAGTTTCTTTCGATTTTATTATACATGATTTTATTATATTATTTCATTGTTAAATTTAAGACCAACATAAGCCCTTATTTATAATATACTATTTTACATTGTACACAAATACCATAAATTGTATGTATTAAACGCTATGTATTGATTAAGTATGCTATGTTTACTGGCAACACATTGTTTTATTTTTTGAATACCAATATATGTTTTTTCTTTCTTAAGTAAATTATTATTTAAAGATATTGAATAGTTTAAAAAAATATATAACTTTATAGAGTTTTAAAAGTTATGATTTTAATTAGAATACAATTTATATTAATATTAAACTAAAATCTATTTTAATACAATTTTTGCTTTAGAATAGAATCAATACATATTAATTTATTTTGTTGGATTGATATAAATATATAATAATGAACATATTTATTGAAAAATTCTGTTGAATAAATCTTATTTATACATTAAACCACAATATATTTCTTGGAATTATATGTTATTCTAGATTTGCAAATATTAATCTCAATATTTTAACTAGGCTAATGAACTAGTTCATGATTTATTATATTGATGATACTTCCTTTGCTAAAATCAGTAGTTTGGGTTTGATTAATATTGTTCTTTTGTAATAATAATTTATATTAATATATGTGTAGTTTTTCTATATGTATATATAAATTTGTATGATTCCTTATTTTAATCAAGAGAGAACATCAGTAAAGTTGTTTTTCTTAATCTTGCACGTCATGTAAAATATAGTAATTGCCTTTCAGTGTTTCACTCAACATGATAATATTATTAAAATAAAGAAATAAACAGTGGTGTATGCCATGTCCCCTCGTTGGCCGTATTTACTTTTTTTTGTTTTAAAGATTTATATTTATTTGTATACATGAACGCATACTACAATATGTCTTATAAAATTTTAGACAGTGTGTGGCTCCCCCTAAAAAAATTCTGGATATACCACTAGGAATAAGGTATCATTATTTATTCTAATAACAAATAGAATAATATTACCAGTGTTTAATCTAAAACTTTTTTTAATACTTTGATCCTTAAATTTGTTAGTTCTTTTGATATAATTATTAATAGTATTCTTTTAAATATTAAAAAAAGCTTCCAATAATTCACAAATAATATTATGGGTATTTTTATAATTGTTATACTAGGTTAATAAATAATAATAAAACCTTCATTTCAAACATACTAATTAATGACTAATTACAATTAGTGAAATTTAAAGAAAAGTTTTAACTATAATATACATCGAACATAAGTTAAAGAAAACAATGACACAGGAATGCCATATACTGTATTGGTGCAACATATGTACATCATAGTCAATTTGTGTTTTTACCACAATATTAAAATAAAATAATCTTTTAACAAACTTAAAAAAAAAGAAGAATTTTATCCATGTTTTCTTGTCGGTATTCTACAATATTTTAATTTTTAAGCAATTATAAATATGTAATATATGTTTGTAATGTATATACATACTTGCTTGATATTAATATAATATTTGTCAACATTTAAGTGAATTCAATAACTTATTATTTCGAGTTTTAGATGTTACTTAATTTAAATATTTTAATTATTAATTTTTTTTTTCTATTTAATGAGTAGATAATTTATCATAATTTATACGTACCGTATATTTTAACATATTATAAAATTTAGATATAAAAAATAATATTTAAATAAATGAACAATTATGAATTTATTAAAATATATACAAAATATCAAATTGTAAGAAACTTTATCATTAAAATTTAAAAAAATCTAATTATTTATTATTATTACTTATTAATGAAATATAAGATTAATCTGGTTAATCTATTATTTTCAATTGTTGAATAAAAATGAAATGAAACTATGCATTACATTATTTAATATTTACTGTTTAAGGAGCAAAAAATAACAAAAGTTATATTGTTTTAGTTTGAAAGTATGTTAAATTCTTAGAAAAATGGTAAGTGTCGTGTATGTTTCTACTCAGATTATTAAATATGTTGTGAGGAATTTAAAAAAATAAGTTAGCATTGTGTCGGGATTTCCATAATTTAGACTCTACCGTTTTATATGTTTAAAACGGTATTTCCTAATTGCAGACAAAATAATAAAAACTATAAGAGTTGTGGACACAAATATAAGTATATTATATAGTAAATACTATAATATTGTGAACAAATTTTCAATCATTATTTTTTATATTACGATTGTGGACGTCAGACAATTGGTACTATTGCTTACGTATCTTAAGTTATTGAACATTTTTTTGATTTTCAAAATAACTTTAAATCAAACTAAAATAATTAGTTAATCAATTATTAATTAAATATATTCTTAAAATATAACATTCAAGTCAAGAAATCTAGATTATGTCTCTTAAGTTACAAAATCTAGTAAAAACTGAAAATTCTTGATTTTAAAATCAATTAAAATTGTATTTTATGATAAACATCTACTTTAATATTTTTTTTTATAATTTTACTTTACACATATTTCTGCCCTTTTATATTGCTCAATTAAACACTGTTTTTTTTATCGTTATAAAACTTGGATTTCATCAATGCTTATGCAAATGCTTTCATCAATATTTACAATAAATTTCCGTTTGTACTTCTTGGATTAAAAAATTTACCGATTGTAAAATAGATGGCAAAATGTATTTAAAATGTGCATGAAATAACTCACGAGTATGTTTTTGTGAGATTTCTGAAAATGCAAATGTTTAAAGTTTTGGAGAATATAAATAATTCTCAGAAATATGTTTCTATAAGGTAATTAGTAGATTTTTTTAGTCTTTTATCAATCGGACAGTCTTCGACGAAACAATTATTACCGGCACCAGGAAATTTTGGTTTGTGGCCACATTTCAGAAACTCCGAAGTCAATTGTTACTTCAAAGGGGGAAAAAAAACCTCAAGTCTTTGCATTTTTTGTTTATTGCTCGAAAAACATGTTGCATACATTTATTTAGTAATAAACAAAAAACTAATGGAACTTAACGACAATTTTTCATTTAGTTTAATTTTTGCGTCAATTAAATTAAGTATTATCTTAATTTATTAACCTTGGTTGCATCAGCTAAATTAGTAGGATTATGACATGAGTTATAAGGTATTATTTTGCATCGTTTTTCATAGATAGTTTTTCTGATTCTATTGAAATTTATTTGAGCTTATACATAATAAAAAAATCGAATTGTATTTTCTTCTATAATTATAATTATATATGTTTTTTGGGGGGGACCAAACGTTTAATTCGAATTATCGAGTGACAATATTGTATATGTATAGGAAATGTTAATTTGATGAATTATTATCTTGTAATGAGATTTCAGTTAGATTAATTTTCTTTGGACTTGTACTTACAATTTCAATAGCTTTTCTTTTACATTTTGGTATTATTACTTCTTCTTTGCTTAAATGTTTGGCTGGAATATTCATCATAATTATGCTGTGACGTATTTGTAAGTCATAACTTATATTAGTTTCATTTGCGTAAATGTATTAGTCCTTTATTACACGAACCAATTCGAAATTTAAAATGATTTAAAATAAATTGTTTTTGCCACAATTACTATTAATAATATATTTTCCATTGTGCTTACTTATTTAATTATTTTCCACGAATTTCAACACAAACTTAAATGGAATAGGTATTGTAAAATCGATACCAAATAAAATCATGATAACATTTATCTTAATTGAAAATAACCAATTGTTGTCTAATCATTAGACTCATACAGCGTTTCTCAACCTTTAATATTGTCCATCAATTTAGACAAAAACCCCCTCCGAAAATATTTCCTACCTACGTCCATGCTAGGTACCTAGTCCTATACCTATTATTAAAATTTTAATAATTTAATAAATTCAATTACATATCTTACTAATTTTTATTTATTGTTTTTTTTGTTTTTGAATACTTCTGCTACGTTTAATATAATTTTTTCTATTATTTTTAAAACAAAATTAAAATTAATTTATTACAAAAATGTTTACCTTTTTCACTATACACACTAACACACTATACGTTTTTTATTTAAATTAAGGTACAGTTGTGCATGACACTGCTATTCTTACAATCGATAAAGATTCTATCCAAGCAGTCAAAAAAAATTCTGAAAACACCTATCTGTACTTGTATTAAACACCTGGTTTCACAACTGGAAAATCCAAATCGACAATTTACAAATTCAATTTCATGAAATTATTAACGTTTATAAATAAAATTAAAAATAGATACATAACACTATTAACATCATAAAAATTTGTAAATATCTTCTTTTTCAATGAATATTCAATATATTATGTGTACTAATAAACTGTCAAATCGCAAATTATAAATAATCTAATTTGTAATAATTCAAATAGTTTTATTTATTATGGCCAAAAAAATATCCGGAGAAGTCCACTTTACTGTATTAGTAAGTGTCGAGTGAACTTCGTAATATATATATATATTTATGTAAAATCAGGACCAAGACCGAACCCGAATTAAAAATAATAAAAAAAATAAAAATATAATTTTATAAGAAATCGATATTTTACGCGTCGATTTCCAAATTCGTAAAAATATAAACTTCAGACGTTAATACATTTTTTTATGAAATTTAATGTATTCACATGATGCACTTTTTTATAAAGCTTGTAAGCAAATGTCAATTTTTAAAAAATATAATAATTTGAAAACAAGTAGATATCAAACAAATTTTATTATATAGTTCTATATAGCATGTGAATTGTACAAAAAAAAAAAATTTTTGATAAATGTTAATTTTTACTACGAGGAGGACTGGCAAGATATTTTGCTACTTCCCGCTTCCCCCATGCTTTTTTGATTTTTTGGAGAGAAAGAGTGTCGTGCGAATTTCAAAACTATAGGCTTGCGAATTCGTGCAAATTACGTGTTAAATATCTGCATACTTTTTTATGGATTTTCTATTGGGGGACGCCGGGATGGAGAACTGGCCAAATGTATACGTACAGGTACAATACAGGAATTTAAATCTACCTATATACTTATGTTTAATAACTGGCGGTTCTTGGTACATCATCAATGTGTAATGACGAACAACACATAGTATACATTTGCATTTCAACTAACTAAACTTGCTACACTCGCCTGCAAAAAACACTCAAATCCATATTTCATCCAAACAAATTCTATATTACATACCCAGGCCGGACAGGCACCTTAAGGGGAACTGATATAGGGACCTACTCTCTCCCTAAAAACAATTTCCACGAGATGGGCAACTTCCCCATCCTTTCATCTAAATAGTACGATATGTAATGTAATGTATATGTATGTAATTTACTTATTGTATAACGTGTATAACTACAGACTATAAATATAAATTATTATTGAATTAAATTATAATATAGTTTTATAATAAATTAGTGTAGCATGTTAATACTTAGTGTAGAATTAAACCTCACGTTCTATAATAGTATTAGAATAAGAAAAATAACATGGGATGAAATTAGTATATTTTTAAATTAAATTTTTGGGACTAAATTAGGATGCAGTTCTAAAATTTACTTGATTCACACTATACTATATTATTGAATTTGTATTATGAATACTCGCGTGATGAATCTATCTTTTTATACTGAATATGATAGTAGAATCATAGGCGTGGTCAGACCTTTGACGCAGAGAGTGCAACCTGGTACCCAGGGAGCTAAGGAGCTTTAGTACGTTTTTTGAACATATTTTTTAGTTCATGGTGCCATTTGAAATCGCAGGGGTACCAATGGTACCATGAACCCCCCGTGGATACGCCTATAAGTAGAAACAAAATTTTAGTGTTATTTTTTTGATAAAATTAAGAATCCTGAAAAAAACATTTTTGTTATGCGCTCATCTACCTCAATTGTTTCTTATCGCAAAATATTATCGATTTTTGCATTTCTAATACCAACAAAAATTAAACTAAACACGATACTGAAATTATGATTCTTCATTAGCACCAAAATTCACAAGTTTATAAAATAAATAATTAATATTAATATTAATATAATTTTGAAACGAATTGATCAAGTATAAGACAAGCAACTTTTACACGTGTAAATTGGCAAGGCCCAGGAATAAACCCAATCCAATGAAGTTTCGTGGCTATTATAAATGACCTACAATAATTTAACATTTATTTATAATAAACTGTGTTTAGTCTAACGCTAAATTATGAGATATTTTTCAGATTGTTCTTTTGATCTGTTACTTTATTTTTATTTGGTATTGCACACCATAAACGCAATGAAATAAAATATATTACTTCAATTGCACTGAGAAAACTAAAACCCATGAACAATCCTAAAAGTCCTCCCGTGTTAGCTGAAACAAAATCAAAAATTGTTTTATTAAATAATTTTTATTTTATCGCTAAAGTATAAGTTTTATTTTTAGTTAAAACAAATTTTATCACAGATAAAAAATATAAACAATATATTATCGTTACTAGCATTTATAATATGTTTATAGCCTTACATAGAAATTCTGTAAATCCAAACAATTCCCCTTTTGTAAAACCAGTAAATTGAGTTTCTTCAAAGAAAAAGTGAATTACAGCCATATTTTTTCTAAAATAAAATAAACATAATAAGTCAGTATATAGGTTATTATAAATTGTATATAATACTATTTACAGTAAATTTGTCAACGATTAAAAAAAAAAATAGTGGTTTCAGTGTATTGTGTTAAATGTTTTCCATTTCTTTAAACTTAAACTAGGTAAATTGCTTCTCTATATCATTAATCCTAATACAATGAGCCATGATGTAGTTTTTGGTAGACAGATGTACATACTTAAAAACTTAAACGGGCGCCACACCCGCAAATGTTGTCTCCATCTTACATACAATATAATATGGAACATAGCAAATTTGCATTCAGTAAATCTTAATATCGTTAATTAAAAATATTTTTCTCACTGAAAAATCCATTTTCTAACAAAAAAACAAGTGTACATAACTTTATAATAATGAGGAGTTAGAATGATAACTGAAAAACTAAATTGTAGATGATAATCAATGATACAATGATAATCGTTTAAACCTAGGTTTATACATAATCTTGAACAGATTATGTCTATAAACATTAAACGTTAATTACCATATCCAATCTGAAAAATGCCTAGTATTGTAATATCAATAAAAATATTGTAGACGTAATTCACTTAGAAAACTATTCATCTAGCATTGAAATAAACTGGGACGTAACTCATGGAACCCTGGAAAAACACTTAATCATATAAATGTGTTTGGTGGTTGCTGTTCTAATTTTAAAAATATCGTGCACAAAATAAGAAATTATAATATATCAGAAAATATACGGAGCATTATGCTATTTATTTATAGTATACATTTTTTTTTATTTTAGTTAATGATTGTTTGCATTGAATGTATCTACTCCAAAAACATATTTAATTTATAAACTATACCTATTAATAATGTTTTTTCATGTTTCTAATAATATTTCGCTTCTTAAAGATTCTGATCAGACCTAAATCAATATGAAATAATATTCAATTCCTGTTCTAAATAGTGTTTTATTATTATTATTATTATTATTATACAATATTTTAAAGCAATGATGAATAATTGGATTTTAAACTAAATGACGATTTGTGTAACTTTAATAAGAAGAAAAATGCAGATCTCGCAATCATTTTTATTTTTAGTTAACATATTTTTTATTAAGTAGTTACAAAGTTTTTTAGTAAAAATATAAATAGTGATAATGACATTTATTCTGAATTTGTGAAACAAAAAAAACTCATGAACGGAGTGATAATTGTTGTATTGATTTTACAATAATGGGTACTTTTCTTTCTCCTATTATTTTCGCTGTAATAATTCAATAAAAGTAAACAATTAAAATTAATTAGATACTCACTTAAAATAACTGGAAGTTTTTCCAGCTAAATATGTTGGCTTGATTTTATAACTATTGGCTAAAGGAGATGATGAATGTACTTTATTATACCCAATCCAGTGGCATCCTGGTAAGCAAGTGCAATTCGGTAAATATGTTCCATTCAATAACTGTGTCATATTCGTTAACGGTGAACTATATCGGAGTTCTATTGCCACTTAAAAACGAATAAAATTGATTTATATTAGTTGGGAATTATTGTATTTACATTGATTCAATGTCCATTAGGGTAGGTACGTAAAATATACAATTAAGGTGAGATTACAGTCAGGGACGGCGCTAGGGTAGGGCAAGTGGGACATTTGTCCTGGGCCTCGCGCTTTAGAGAATATTATCAAGGCCTCGCGTTTGCTCCCAATAAAGACACTCAAAAGTAAACATAATACAAAAAACATGAACTAAGAATATCTAAAATTAAGTATTATCGTGTTACGTGTAATGTTTTTTTTACAAACACAAATTGAAAATTATTTTATTTATAGTATGATGATACTTTTTTTTATTATTATAAGTTGTCGCCAATTATTAGTGGTTTCTCCGTAACCGATAAGAAAAAGACTCGTCGATCAACCGGTCGACACCGCAGTACGCATTGTTTATACAAAATAATTATAAATATAATTCTTGCATGTATCAATTTTTTATTATCTTATCTTATTTATTTTTTGATTTGGTGAACAAACAATTACAAACTTGCAAATCACTTTTTACTGAAGAACGTCTGGCAACGGCTGTCAGGCGGTACTGTAGCAATAATAGTTTTTATTTTATTTGAATTTCGTAAGGGGTAAGTGGTAAGTAGACACAATTTAGAATACACGGAGAGGTTCAGCTGTGCGTGGATGGGGATTTAATTTTTATTTAAATTATTGTAATAATTAAATTAAATAATTTTACATATAATAAAAAATGTAATACAAATATTTTTAATCATGTTAGATTTCTTGCTAAACTAGGTACCTAAAATTTTCTGTTGACCATAACTTATGATGGCTAATAGTTTTACTATAAAATGTTATTATTTGTTATATTATTTAATTTAATTATGTAACAACTAACAATCAGTATATTTGATCTAAAATATATTATAAATAAGTATTTTAAGTATTTACTTTTGCCATGGTTAGAAATTGTTTGTATCTTTTAGACGTCATCTCTCTCAATTCTCAACTTATATTATTTAAATAAAACGATTACCTGGTTTATCTATACAACTATACTAACAATAACTAGCCGCAGTGTTGGGTAAATAACTTTTAAAAAGTAATAAAATTACGTTAGGTACTTGTTACATTAAAAATTTTTATTTAAATTACCTACATTCGCATTACCTACCTAACATTATTTTTATCACGTTACATTACTTTTTCTTTTCAAAAGTAGGGTGTTAAATTAACTTTACTTTTTTATTATTTATTGATAAAATAGATCAATTTTTTTTACTATAAAAAATGTTATACATTATACCTATATAAATTATGTAGGTATAACATTAATGTTGTACATTATTAATTTTATAAATAAACAGAATGTATAAAATATATTATACGCCGTATATAGATAGAAATTACAAATAATATTATTTCGAAATCAAAATTTAATTAATTGAATTGTAATTTGTTTTGGACATTGTAATCCTTTTACGTTTGTTATAAATTATTGTACTTCATTTTAATAACGTAAAAAAATGCGTTACTCTGCACATTAATGTAAATTTGAATAAAATGTAATGAAATTACTACCACCTTACTAGAAAAGTAATTTCGATACAGTAATTTGTAATTTGAGTTACGTTAATACCCAACACTGTAACTAGGTAATATAAATTCAAAAAAATATTAATTTATATCTTATTAGGTACCTAGTTATATTACCTATGAAAAATATTATATTAATAAATAACATAAAGTTTGTACTCCGAGTGACTTATCCCCTTTCTCACGAAATATAATTTTACTTTGACTAATACCCAACCACACGTATAAATATCACAATAACTGTGAAACATGGGATAGACACACGTATTTTTTGTATTTTCAGTGATATATAGAATACAATGGGACGAGATCGCGATAAATTTAGGAAGTTTGAATCAGGATGTGCAAAGCGAGAAAAGAAAAAACAAAAAGAAGAGTTTGTAAAAAAGATACGTGGAAGTCTTGAAAAATTTTTTCCAACCTCCAACAAAGTAGAGACCACAAAGATTAATGAAAAAAATACATTGGAAAATAACATAGAAAATAATTTTGAAATTGATGAGATACTAAAAAATGATAATACTGAAGGATGCTTAAATTTTGAAGGTGAAAAAGTTGATGCCACTGAAAATTTGTCACTTGAAAATCATAGATTGGATGATAATATTATAATACATTTTTCTACTAATATAAATAAATTAAATGATGATCACTTGAATGAAAATAAATTACATTTATTGAAAGATCATGCGAATTGGCCAATCGTAATGAATAATAATACAAAATACGAAATAGTTAAATTGGGTCCTTCACGTGTAATAAATCATAACTTTCCAATTACAGTGCAAGATGATGGTTCAAAAAGGAAATTTTCAACAAAATTATACTACCGTAATTTAATTAACGGAGAACAAATTAATAGATTTTGGTTAATTTACTCTAAGTTGGAAGATTGTGTATTGTGTTACTGTTGTAAATTGTTTAGTACCAATGCTAATTATGATAAAGAGACTTCATTAAGCTCTAAAGGTACCAATGATTGGAGACACTTATCTGAAAAACTTAAAACTCATGAAAAATCTATTTCACATTATAAGTCTGTCGAAGCCTGGATGGAATTGAATACTAGAATATCCAAAGGGAAAACAATTAACCAGCTAGAAATAAATATAATAGAAAGAGAAAAAAATCATTGGAGAAATGTATTGAACCGAGTCTTATCAATAATTCATTATTTAGCCATACACAATGATGCCTTTAGGGGTACAACAGATGTTTTATATGCCAAAGGGAACGGGAAATATCTTGGTATTATTGAAATGTTAGCAAAATTTGATCCGATAATGGAGGAACATTTAAGACGAATTAAAGACGAAGAAACTCGTGTGCATTATTTAGGCCATGATATACAAGACGAACTCATTCAAATTATGGCAAATGAAATAAGACAAAAAATAATAAGTTTGATACGAGCCGCAAAATATTTCACTGTCGTAATGGATTGTACACCAGATATCGGACATCAAGAGCAACTTACAATTCTCATACGCATAGTAAATATGGAAGAAAGTAATGAATCTGATCCAACCATACAAGAATATTTTCTAGACTTCATAAATGTAAATTCTACTACTGGATTAAATTTATCTGAAGTTCTCCTTAAACAATTAGAATTATATAATATAAATATCGGAGACTGTAGAGGTCAAGCATATGACAATGGGTCAAATATGGTTGGCAAATACCAAGGAGTGCAGACACGTATTTCAAATATAAACCTCAGAGCTTTTTTTACACCATGCGCAGCTCACAGTTTAAATTTAGTTCTCTGCGATGCGGCAAAAAATTCTACAAGAGCAATTTCATTTTTCGGTACAGTACGCCGTGTTTACACCTTATTTTCGGCTTCAACAAATCGTTGGAGTATAATTCAAAAGCACTGCAAATTATTTACTGTTAAACAATGGTCCGATACGAGATGGGAAAGTCGACTAAACAGCGTGAAAGCATTACGATTACAATTTCCATGTATAATAGAAGCTTTAGAAGAAGTATATGAAACGGCAAATGATTTAATGGCTAAAAGTGAAGCTAATTCATTATTAAACGAAATAAGTAGTTATGAATTTATACTTAGCCTTATTATTTGGTATGATATTTTAGAAAAGGTGAATATTGTAAGTAAGAATCTTCAATCCCAAATTATGAACATCAGTACTTCTACAAAAATGGTATACGGTCTTTTAGAATATTTGAAACAGTATAGAATAACAGGATTCGATTTTGCAAAAAATATAGCAAATAAACTGGCTTCAGAAATAGACATCCCAATTATTTTTAAGTGTTGTCGTGTTAGAAAGAAAAAGAAGATGTTTAGTTATGAACATGACGATGAATCAATCTCAAATGAGGAAGATCGTTTTCGTATTGATTATTTTCAAGTTATTGTTAATCAAGCAATAGAATCGATTAATAAACGTTTTGACCAGTTAGAGTCATATTCGAATAACTTTGGTTTTTTGTATCAAATAGGTAAAGTAAAAACTATGGAAGAAGATGAACTACTAAAATATTGCAAAGATTTACATTTAGTATTATCCGATGGTGATCTGAATGATTTGGAAGGACTTGACTTATTTTCTGAACTTCTTATTTTTCGTATGATGATTGATGACAATACAACTCCGCTTATAGCTCTTGGTATTTTAAAAAAGACAAATGGTTCATTTCCTAATATATCTATTGCTTTAAGAATCATGTTAACAATACCAGTAACATCAGCTTGTGCTGAAAGAAGTTTCTCAAAGCTTAAATTAATCAAAACGTACCTGCGAAATAAATTAAGCCAAGAGAAACTTTCAGATCTTGCACTTATATCTATTGAACAAGAAATATCTAACAAAATTGACTATCAAAATCTTTTAGAAACTTTCGCTTCAAAAAAATTAAGAAAAAAATTTTTTTAGTAACATACAATTGCACAAGTAATAAGTATACTGTATAATATACAAATAATATTCAAGTGTTCGTATTATTATTATTATTATATATTATTATTATTATTAAATCAACAAAAGTTTGTTTATCATTTTACATTTTCGTATCCATTTTTTTTCACAATCGTTCCTATAATCAATATTATAATAATTTTAATTTAGGGCCTCGTAATAGTGTATTGTCCTGGGCCTCGCAAACCCTGGCGCCGTCCCTAATTACAGTCAACGTTTTTTTTATATAATCAAAGAAGCGAATTTAGTGTCAACCACCTTTGAAAAATGCTATTTTATGTTGTTTACATTGAAAAATAAAATGGAGGAAAGTCGGTAACCGCTCTGCTGTTCAGTAGGTGTTGAGTATATCTTATCATTGAGTAGTTTATGTTAGATTTTAACTCAATGATAAATCATTACATTTTATGATATAATTTATTAAAGTACCTAATTTATTCTATTATTACTAATATATTTTAGTAATGCAGTAGATTGAATTAATTTTTTCCGAAAACATTGCATTTTATATACCGTTGTAAAATATACATGTTAAAAGTTTCAAAACCCCTTAAAAAATATTTTTTAATTACAACAAAATAACTAATTATTTTTTGTTTAAATCTAATTTCATCCAATTTTGAAGTAAAATGTCTAAAAAAAATCATCCGTATATATCTTATTATTATTTTTAAATAACTATAATAAGACCACTTTGAAGGCACATTTATTACAATTAACTTTTGATCAAGCAATATGTAAAGAAAAAAAAGTAGGCAATTTCAATTATCTAAATATATCTATAAATAGCTCAAAAGAGACAAAATATTTTTAAAATTATAACATGTATAAAAAATTTCAATTATAAACATATGGTTCAAAATTTCAACTATCTACAGTTATTTATTTTTACGTAAAAATGTTCATTTTCTTTAATTTTTTTAGGTTTTCCTATTACTTTGAAAATTACTAGAAAATTTTACCCAGAAACAATTAAGTATATTTACTGTTTTAATAGGTCATCATAATGTCAGATAGAAAAATCACATTGTTTACCTAATCAATATTATTTGTTGTTTCATTCAGAATCTAAAAATGTTAAAAAAAAAAAATAGGTAGACAATTCAATTATAATAAATTACTTTTTGTTTAAAACTTACATTTAGCTATATCCGAACACGCTTCATCTTTTTTTCCACAAATCCTTGAAAAACTGTCTTCTAAAAATATAATGATACTTATTTTATTAATACAATTAAAAATAAATACCTAGCATTTATCAATCAAAGCTATACTCAAGTAATACGTGAAATTAAGATTAAATATGTGTACTTTTGGTGATAACTATATTTAAATTTTAAAATAATACCTACATATATGTTATCTTTATCACTCATCAATAGACATCTTTTGTTATAATTTCACATGCACTATGTCTGTCTTACATATTAATCATATTATATCATTAACAATTGATTTTAAAATCGTATTGCAGGAAAAATTTGAAAAAAAAATGTTTAAAAACCGGCTAGTCAATATACATATTAGTATAGGATTTGAGTGCATTTCATCATTAAATTGTCCATAAATATTTTGAAAATATTATTGTGTACAAGTATAAAATATAATTGTATAGATACATATTGGCAAAAAATTAAAATTTTGTGCGATTTACCTATTTTTTTATAATTGCAACGAAATAACTTAGTATAAAAGTAAAATCATTAGAAGATTATTGACGCTTTATTACGTCAACATTTGAACTTATGTCTAAAAATAAAAAAATGACGTGAAATTGTTGACTTTTTATAAATTTAATTTTTGAAAATGTAATTATGTATATAACAAAATTACAAATGATTTAAGGATAAACCGGTATTATATATTCGAATATGATACAATTTCATAAAACCACCTTAGGTTTTGTGTAAAACTTTTTTTTTATTAATCTTAAAATACATGGATAACTTAGCCATTATAGTATGGATACGTTTTGTTATTTAATTTTTTTTTAAATTAATTTATATACTATTTAGTTTTTTAAAGAATGAAATTAAGTTCTTAGTATCTTGAGAGTTCGGTTCTAGAACTTGGCAGATTTTTTCTGATATGTCGAATTGGTTGCGGTAATGAAGACATTTTTTACAATCAATGATTATGTTTTTAACAATAAAAAGAACTCTGCATGTATCACAGAATGGAGGTTCGTCTTCACTCATCAAGAAGCTATGCGACGTACGTTATGTGCATAACTGTGTTTCATTTTTGTTAAAAAAATATTAATTCTATTTGTATCGCCAGGCAAAAATTTTTATCATCATTTTAAATATTTAATAAATTTATATAAACATTAATCAAACGTTGTTAGTTTTAATTGAGATGGAAATGGTATATATAATTTCGTCTAGATATTAAAAGACAGATGTTTAATGATTGTTATTTGTCCATTTCCAAATCTAAATTTAAACATATATTTTAGGTATTAAACATCCTTTTATAGATGTGTCATACCCAAAAGTTTCTCTAATAGAAACAATCATACCAATTTCAAAGTCAATTTATAAATACTAAACAATTTCTCACAGCAGCATCTTTTATTATTTTAAACAATCTTAAATAAACTGCTATACTTAACTTTTTTTCGGTAGCAATGCATAAGCCTTAAAATTAAATTAAATATAATTTATAATTATGAATTACTTGTGTAATAATAATTATTAATTACCTATGGTAACGTTATTCCTACTACATAGCTGTGCAATGTATAAATTTGAGTAAATAACTGAGGTGCTGATTTAATAAAATTTGATCCGTAAAAATAATTTCACTTCAGCACACTCTTCTTAAAAATCCTTCCGTTCCAAATAAAATAATTTTGTTAATATTGTATGAAGAATTGTAGTGCCTTGCCTACCTATCCAAGCTCTGATGAGTAAAAACCTCGGCTTTTTCGGCAAAATTAAATTTTTTTATCAATCTATATACAACTGGCTTTTTGTCGGCGAAATGGGACGAAACGGTTTCTTCTTTTCTACTAAGCTTAGGATTATGCCATTGGTTGATATTGTTTTTTATTTTGTTAAATTTTTTATTAAAATTTTGCCAGTGTTGTTATTTATAGTTTATGTGTGAATTAATTTCGTTCTTCAAAACTTTTTTGATTTTAGTATAAAGGACTTTTAAGGAATATTTATTGAAAACTGGTTTTGTGTAAATATTCTAGATTTTCTTCTGATTTTTTGTTTTGTTTTTCCTAATATTGAAAAAACTTATTATTTACTTTTGTCACCTCAAAATATTAACTAAATTTTATTTTTTATTAGAAACCACTCACACATTTAAAGAACAAAACATTTTAACTGTTCTAAAAGGTAACTAAAAAACATATCTTTGTAGAACAAATGTTCCAATTTTAAGATTAATTTATAGTAAAAGTTAAAGTAGTCTATGGACCCTTATTAGTTTTAAATATAGCACTGATCAAAGCATTTTAACGAAATAATAATTTTAATTATATCGTACTTGGCATATAATACATGACGCATTGACAAAACATTAATGTAAAATTTGCTTCACATTCTAGTATACAGTTCCGTTGAGTATAAGTTCTATAGAATCTCAATTGTTTTTCCGCTGAGTATACACATTGACGTTTTTCTTTTTCTATTTCAGCTAATGCTGGTGTAGCCATTCCTACGGTAGGGTGAATTTCTAATGATGTTTCTCTTCCTGGAGATATTAAACTACCAAATGATGATATTTTTGGAGTTTCTACGGGGCTGTGTAACATCACCTAGAATAAAATTTATAACTTATAAGTTTTATATTCACGTATAATTTATGATATCATAATATAATATACATATTTTGAAATCGGATTTTCATATTTTTACATAATAGTTTTCTTAATTTAGTATATGCAGTTTAATAATAATTAAAAATTGAAACGAATAATTAAATAAAGATTTCAAAAAAAATATTATTCTTTTTTTTATTGATTTTAAATGTTTAATATTTTGAGCACATTAAAATTTTTTTGCAAATTATGTATAAAAATAATAATTTATTTTTGAATAAAATTGAAATTGAATACTCTAACTGTATTTATCTACTTAATTGAAATAAAAAAAATTGAATTTACATATTAAAACAATGTTGTGTTATAGGTTCATTGATTATGTTTGCTTAAAAAAATTATATATTTTCAATTTTTTTTAACAAAAGAATTTGAATCAATTTTTAAAGTATTTATAAATAATATTATAGTATTTAGAAAACCTTTTAAATAAAATATATAAAATATTATTCTATTCATATTTATATTTTAAATTCAAATAATTTTATTTAAATACTATATCGTTTTTATTAGGTTTTCAATATTATTATTTTTTCAATACACAGAAACAAAATCAATGAAATGTAATTTTATAATATTTTATAGTGGACTCCTAAAACAAACTATACAACTGTAGCATTTTTTCAACCTGTTATACACTAAGGAAATTTCGTTACATAACATTTTTATAAGCAAAACAAAATCAAAGGTCAAGTAATATGTACACATTTTCAAAATGGGTAGTTGGTACTTTGGTAGTCATATAAGAAAATTGAGTAGGGGAGACCGGGGGCAAATGTAACATGGGTCAATTGTAACACGCTGAATATTTTCCTATATGATAGATAATAAGTATCGGCTGTGCGTGCGTCATTTGTCCCCCGATTTTTGCCATCTTATCCTGTTATCAGTAATTGTAATTGTACCTATGTCTTAACAATGTATATTTTAAAATGTTTAAAAATATGTTATAATTAAGTTCCATTGAATCAATATAGTTAAAACCATAAGACTGGTACAAATAAAACTAATATTAAACTGATATTATTAGTTCTAAATTATTTTTTAATTAGTGAAGTATTAATCATAATTATATATCGTGATGATTTGAGTCTACTATATAGTTTGGTTACATCTACCTATGTGTCATGGTTAATCAGTTTTAATTTTTAACTTAATAAAACATATATAATTATATTAATATTATTAAAAAACGGAATTAAAATATGTGTAACATTTAACCCTAAGGTGTATTACATTTAACCCCAGGGTCGGGGACAATTGTAACATTTTTTTTTTTTTTTTAATTAAAAATATTTATTATTAAATTTGATATTTAAGCAGCCTTTGTAATATAGTTGAGTAGCTAACAAGTTCCTCTATGATATGGTAACGTTAAAAATCAAAAATCTGTACAACAATTTCTTAAAATTGTTAAAATGTGTAAAATGTTACGTTTGCCTCCGGTCTCCCCTACGTTCTTAGATTATTTTCATCAAAATTAAATCTATAGTGTGACGTGAATTGAAAACTATAAGTATATAGTTTTTTTCAACTATCGTATATAGATTTTGTAGTTTTGTGTACGTTATGCGTGTGTGTAAGGGATAAATATAAAAATTAATTATTGAAAATATAATATATGAGCACACTCAATTTTGTATGTTACATGAATTTATAATATTAATAGGTAAATTGTATGATATTTTCTAAACAATTGGTGCCTATGGAGTAGTTATTATACACAATATTAAAGTATATATAGTATATATAGTATAATTATAGTCACTTCAGTGGCGCTAAAGTTCGTGTTGAGCCCTAGCTATTTTTTAAAAAATGTGGCCAGTAGGCCACATTATATTAACATCATGACTTTATTATGAGTAAATTTATATTTTTATACCCCCTCCCCCCACAAATTGAATACTTTTTTACGCCAATGAATATTAAGGTAGCGAAGTTTTTAAATCGCCCGACCACATTTTAAATACTTCGGAGTCACTGACCACTTATATAGTCGAATTTAAACATCAAAGAACAAATATTTGTATTTGTTCTTAAATTCTTATTGGTAAGCTTATTTGAAATACTATTTAAGTACTTTTTATGTTGAAATATGTATATATTTTTATTTAAATACAAATGAAAATGATTGTCTTACAAGATTGACCCGAACCCTATAAATATATAATATTACCTTGAATCCATAACTGACTTCTGATGAACAATAATATTCCTCGATTTCAGCATCCAAAACAAGAGTTAATCCTAGATGATTACCGGCACCCCAAGGCCTCCAGGGAATATAATCAGCAGGCGTATTCGGCGGGTATCCATTTTCGGGAGTCCAATTTGCAGACGGATTTGGAAAGGTAAGATTTAAATCTGATAAATCTTTTGGGTTCCGAAATATGTAATCCGATTTTACTTTATTGAATGAACAACATATACCTTCATCTGTTAATGAAGGGTTAAATAATTCTGAACAAACTTTAGGGTTGTTTGCCCATTGACATGACACAATCATATCGTGACAGGGTTGAGATACTCTAATCATAAATTTTTTTAATGAATCCCAATCGCCTGTGTAATTGTCAATTGACGAATCCATTGATAATGGGTCTTCATCGCAGAAATCGCTTAACAAACGACGATCGATATTGCTATTAAGTTTTGAGGATCTATGCGTAAATATGCATAAGTTGTAAGACATTATTTATGTATTTTATGAAATTCTTAGTAGCTAGTTAATTAGATATACATTACGTTTCTAAAATGGTTCGGGCAACAGATTTTCTTGCGTTATTCATGTTACATATGGTAATGGCGGGAAATGGTATGCTTGTAAGCTTAGTTGCTTTTGGCGATAGACTTATAATTACAGGCATATCTTGCCATTTATGGACCAAATTCATAATAAAGTAAATTGCTGTAATAACTGCTAATCCAAAAGATATTATCCAAAAACACCTTAAAACGCAATAATGTGTAATATTGAAATAGACTGTATTGATTAATAATTTTATTTTTTTATTTTTACTATACCTTTCACTAACGCTTAGTTCATTATTACCGGCATATCTAAGTCCATGTAAAGTCGTATTCTGCGAGTAGTCGTTCAACATTCTTTTCCATTTATTACCGATTTTTTTGTTTTTAGATTTGGGTTTTATGTGAGTATTAGTATTGTTGTTTATAAACCATTTTGATTTATTCTTAATATTAAAATTATTACGAGAATGTCTATTTATTGGATATTTATAAGGTTCAAAGTCCTTTGTGTACATGTTATAAAAATGTTCAGTAAAAAACTTTAAAAGAACTTCAAATAACAATATTATTCAACAGCACAACACACATCTTCTAGCCCTTACTCATATTTAAGTTATAATTCAGGTATATTGAAGACGGTCCACCGTCGTATATAGTAGTAGTTAAATTCAGGTGTTGCACTAATTTTAAATAAATAGTTATATTTACGGTTGTAAATTAATCACTAATGTTAATTACTATAAGAATTATTTCAACACTTCTGAATTAAATTTACGAAAAGAAAAGGTTCTATAAGATTTTCTGTATATTATATCATTAAAGAGGGCCTGCTCCGTTAACACGAGTTACTATCTAGATGGTCCGCACTAGACTGCCCATGGACTCCTGGGTCTCGTGCCCACAGTCCGTTTCGAGCGTTGGGAATATGCCGACTCAGCCCTTTGGATCACATAGGCCATTGGGGGAATTTGATGGCTCACACCCGTGTTACACTAAGTCAACACATTCGGTCTTACATGTGTATGCTGTCAGCCCAATACAAAAATATCATGTAGTTTCGTTTCTTGTTATTTTTAAATGTCAAAGTTTAGACATTATATGACGTGTAATTCACTTAATGTATAAATTACTTTTAACGTCATGTTTAATATTTATAAAAAATTAAATATAGGTAGATATAACCAATTCTTAATATATCGTTTAATGTATTATTATATATTCATGTTATAGTTAAACATGGACGAGTCAGACAATATCAAAAAATTAAAAAATAAAGAAGTTTCAGAAATGTACAAGTAAGAAAAAACAATACATCACAATAATTAATGAAAATATATAGATTTTTTTTCCTTCTATATATTTCAGCGGAGAACTAAAATATCGTAATATAATAAATTCGTTTTTACATTTTAATTTTATTAATCTATTGATTATTATGTAGAGTGTGTGATTAATTTTGGTATTATATATTAAGATAATATAATGTTGATGTATTGATGTATTTTATATATTATATGTTATTGTTTTGTAGAATATTTGAAGAAATATATTTGAAAGCACCTCCTATTTTAAAGGATCTATCAAACAATTCTGTAGAAATTGATTATACAGAATCCATACAAGAGCAAATAGATTTTAAGAAAAGTAAATCATTTTTTTTAAATGTTTGTAATTTATATAATCAATATTTATTTTGTTTTAAGTTGATACAAAATTTAAAAATGGAGAATACTGTTCTATTACTGATGCAATAAAAGATATAAGGACAGTATTTTTAAATTGCTATTCATTTTATGGTACTAGAAGTGATCATACTAGAAAATCATTAGAAATTGAAGAACTATTAGAAGACAAAATCAATGGTCTTGACAAGTAATAATTATTAATTTATTTCTTATAATATTTTTATAAATAATATAATTCCTATTTAGAAATTATAAATCTCTGGCTAATGTAAATCTTACATTCAATTTACTAAACATGGAAATAAAGCCTAATTCTAAATTTAGATACCCAAAAGGTATGTTATTGATTTAATAATTAGATTACATATTGCCTCATTAAAATAAATGAATGAAATATTATATTTAGATTGTTATGATTCAATATTATTAAGGAGTGTAGCACATTGTCGGCCCGAACGGTTAAAAAAGTATCATAAAATATTGTCTACCACTCTTACCACTGATGAAGATAATGCACATATTTTAGAAAAAATATTAAGTTGGGAAAATGAAGTTTATTTCAATGATATATTCCATCGATATATTAGCTCAATGTGGGAGGTTACTATATAATTATTAATTTAAGTTAAACATGCAAACCTTAAGTCTGAATCAATTTTCTTAATGTTTTAGCTACCAGAAATAGGTAATTTTGTGGCTATTTTATTTAAAAAACTTGATCTTGATATTATTAACCAAGGAGAAATTGAAAGAATGTTTTTAATGCCTAAAGAATCTACAACTATGGGTAAAATCATGACAACTCTTTTGATGCCAGTCAAAAAATCAAAGTTTGTTGGTCAAGTAATGCCATATAAGGTTTGGTCTGAAAAACTTTCAAGAAAAGTATCCGATTGGTGCAAAATATACCACGCAAAAAAAAAAAATAAAGTCATTGTTAGTATTATTTTTTATTTTTTTCCTACTTTTAAACAAATTGCTTTTTAATAATATTTATATGGAATAAATAATAAAAATAATTTTATGTTTCAGGTAATGAATTTACTAGGTATCCATCCAGATTTTTGGGCTATTGTGAATGAAAAAAATCCTTTAATTGAAAAAGACTATTTTGAACTTTCATATTTCATGAAAGTTTGGCTTGTAAAAGGACTTTGTGATTATGTTACTGTAAGTTTAATAACATACAAATGCATTAATAATCTCTAAAATATATAAATAATTGCTATTTATATCTATTTGTTTTAGATTAAATTTAAAACTATAAATGATATTGTTACAAATTGTAATGAAAGACAATGTACTATATGGAAAAACGATTTAGAAACCGAAGAATATTTCTTTTTTGATTCAATGCCAGATTTAAGGATTTATTATTATAACATTCCATATGATGAAGTAATGATTTTATAATTATAATTTATGTCATTTTAATAAAATTATTTTATTTATTTTTAAGCCAAGTCTTGAATTTCTCGAATCAGTAAAATCTAATGAAGAAATAGAAAAAGTTGAAGATAATCCTATGAATGGTAAATATATTTCTTCAAACTTTTTTATTAATAATTTATATTTTATAAAACATATTTTTGAAGATTTTTCCGGGAGTTTTTGTACAATTCAAAGAGAAAAACATTTTAAGTTAATTGCTGATTCAGTTGAAGGTCTACGGACTTTTCTTTATGAATTGGATATGGAGGGAACATCTGTACCTGAAAATTTGATAAGTGCTCTAGAGAATTTTATTATGAAAATTGAATCAGAAGAATGTAATTTCATTGTCTTGAACAATGATTCTAAAATAAAATTATTTAAGGACTGTGAATCATATCCAGATAGAATTCAGAAGGGTAATGATAATATATCACTTTGGGAAGAAAAAGATTCAAAGTCAATAGCCCAAGGTAGTATACATTTTAAATTCTGTGTGTTATTCAATGAAAATATATTTAACATTCATAATATATCCAAATAATTTTACAAAGCCTATTTTAAAAATAAACATAAACTATGAATATCATTAATTTCTTCAAGACAGATTACCTTTTTTTTTAAACTATGTATTATATTTTTTTTGATAATTATTAGTTATTAATAATAGTTTATAGTAATTGATGGATTCTTTATTTTTATTTTAATATTTAGAAATTAAAAATTAAATACAAAAATAAATATAAGTTTTTCTTGGCTAATATAAAAACATCAAACATATTTAGATAGTATTTTTACTCTAAGTTAAAATTTTGACATAAATTTAAACAAAAAATAACAATTTCCAATTACAGTACAGTAATTCCTTATTGAATGTAGCCTCATTTAACAATGTTTTGATAATTGATATAACTTCTAGAATTTCATATCTTCATATTTCATTTTAGGCTTTTTTATCAAAATTATTTTTCTCACTTATTGTCGTTTTATTTATATAATTTAATTAATTTATGCAGTTAATACAATAAAGATGATTTGATCAGTAATCACTTTTTAATGTTATTGTTTCTTTTCTACATCGCTATTTATTTAAATTGTAATTAGCAAAATGTCCAGATTTGCCTTGAATTGCTGAAAAAATAAACCTATAACCTAAGTATTTTAACAAAACTTAATATTATAAAATCTTTTAAAGTCTACTAACAAGGGGTGTATATAATAAATCAAAATATCCATATTAACCTAAGTTGACATAATCTCTAGTCAAAATTGTCTTCTATAATTTAATATACCTATTTCAATAACTTATTCAATGATAATATATGCTTGACACTTAATATACAGCAAAACTAGTTTTTTATTTTTATATTTTATACTCATAATTATTTTATTATTGTACAAATGATTTAAGCTAATACAGTGGTCTTTTAAATTTTAGCTCAAAATGAAGAAATTATTGTTGAGAAACGTCAAAGAAAATTAATCGTTCAGCAAAATGTTGATATAAATGAATGTTATGACTCCGATGAATATGTCAGTGAAAGTGATAAAACCTTATCTGATTTTACTGATTCTGAAGATGAATGGGGTGCTAGGAATCAGCCAAAAAATAAAGTTAAGCAACCGCTACAGGCTCCTTCTAAACTTCTTGAACTAGAAAAGCGGTTATGTGAAGAAGGGAAAATGCCAAACCACAATATGAAAAACCTGTTAGATACTAATCAGAATGATGAATATATTGAACTTAATAATAAAACATTGTTTTGTTCAAAAAATAAAAATAATGTATCACTTTTAGTAGAGAAAGATTCAAATCCAATAATAAAAGGTAATACATATTTTTACTTAATAATTATTGTTAATTTAAAATCATAAATTTTAAAATTGTATTGTATTAAAATACTTTGTTCAAAATAAGATTAGTACTTAATTATAACGGTGTGATGACGTCAATCAGCTTCTCTCGCTAAGTTTACCATAAAGCTAAAGCATTGGAACAAAGCTTTACCCCTACTTACAATTTGGCCACTAGTATTAATCTCATTTTGAATAAAGTATTGAAACAACAAATTTTTTTTAAGGGGCCGCTACACCAACATTTGTTTTTTTGTTTATCTCCCATATAATATAGAAGCAAAGATATTCTGTATTTCCACGATTACAATTCTCTAGTTCAATTTATAGGGCGAAAGCACCTTTATATATTTTATAAAAAAGAATATTTCCTGTACATTGACCAGATAGATTTTTAATATTTACATTTTTAAATAAGTTATTAATGGTTAAAAATAAACTAAATTATTTTAAATTAAAGCATGCTTATGTTTATAAAAAATGTTAATGTTAAAGATTTATCCGATCAATGCACAGGAAATATTCTTCTTTATAAAATATATAATGGTACCTTTGCCCTATAAATTGAACCAGAGAGTCATAATTGTAACACAGAATATCTGTACTCTTGTATTATGTGAGAGATAGACAGAGAAACAAATCTTGAATCTTGGTGTGGCGTCTTAAGTAAAAGTAAAACTCTATACTACATAAGGCATAATATGACTATTTAATATATTTTAATTCAAAAATTCTCTATCAACTACGTCTAATTCAAAAGTAAACATATTTAATTATATAAACTGTGAACATCAATATTAATTCATTTCTTCTAAAATAGTTTATTTAATTTTTTTCTTTTTATAATATTTAACTGATTATTATTAGTCATTACTCATTAATAATGATAAATTAATAACTACATATAATAATGGCTCATAGTATTAATTTAGACTGGCTTATAGACTGATATTACTTTTGCTTTAAAGAGAAAAATACAAACAAATTTATTGATAGGATTTTGGCGACTTGTCAGTTTATCTCAAGTAAATTAAAATTATTGTGTGTCTAGTCAAAAAATTTTATCTTTAGTTGTAAATAAATGATTTATTGTTAATGAGTATGCACATCAATATATTTTTTGTACCTGTTGCACATTTCAAAAAGTAATAATATGGTTATTTTTTTCTAACCACTTAATAAACATAATATTCAACAATATAAAAGTCAATATCTCCTGACAAGTATGAAGAACTTAATTTCAACAGATTTTGACTTATTAACAAGTTAAACATATTTAAACTAAAGAAAATGTCAATATTTGTTTGATCAATTGAAATAATACTACTTAAAAATATAAAAATAAAAAATTTTATCATAGTTTTCCATAAGATAATATACAAAATAACCAATTTTTAAAATATTAAAATTACTGCAATAAAGACATAATAAACTTGTAAATTTATCAAAATCCTCTGTTTAAGACTTAAAGTTTAATGCTTAGGTCTAAACTCAAAACACTGTTTATTTGTTCAATAACTACAGTACCCTTAACCAGAGTTAATGAGTAAATCGGATTCATAATGGTGTGTTATTTTCATTGTTTATAATGATCTCATTAATTTTTATTACGTAGTTTGTTAACTTAATTTATTTTCTGATACTACTTAATGGTATTTCCATATTATTTTTTAAAAATAGTTATACATTTTTATTAAATTCAATGTGTTTTTAATATATAACATGTTTTTTTTACAGTTTTCTATGTTGCTTTGTTATACATTTTATTTTCTAGAACTAACAACGTTTATACTTTTTATCTTAAAATTTTTAAATATTTATAGGTGTTATTTAAACTATTCCAAATATTCTATTCTAATTATACCAGATTATATTTATTAAAATAAAAAATATATATTAAACATTATGCTTTATTATTATTATTATTATTATTATTTTAGCTCAAAATAAAGAAATAATTTCGCAGAAACGCACAAGAAAATTAGTTGCAAGACAACATTTTGAAACTGATAAGTATTATGAATCTGAAGAATATTTGAGTGAAAATGATGTTAAATCTATATCTGATTTTTCTGATTCCGAAGACGAATGGGGTGCTATAAACCAGCCTAAAATTAAAGTCAAACGACCACTGCAAACACCTTCTAAACTTGCAGAATTAGAAAAGCGTTTAAGGGTAGAAGACAAAGTTCCAAAACGCAGTAAAGTGTTTAATACTAATAAGAAAGATAAATCTATGAAATCAATTAAATTACTAAACTCTCAAAATAAAGTAAAACAAAGTAATAATACTAATAAAATTGTTAATGATCTTAATAAAAGATTGGTTAATTCCAAAAACATAGTTAATATTTGTAGTAATGAAGAAGTTGTATTGATTGATAGTGATAAAGAAGAAAACGAAAAACCACCTGATAGTTTAAAACCAGTAGAAATTATAAACCTAGATGAAGACATGCAAAATGATTGTGAAATTCTTAATGATGATTTAGAAATATCAATCTCTACCTATACTGAAAATAAAAATAGTAAAACCAATGAACATGATAATTATAAACAAATAGAATCTGCTGTTATTTCAATTGAAGATGATGATCAAATTATTATTAGTGACGATGAAGATGATGTTCAATTTATTTCAATGACAGTAACACACAAGAGTTCTCCAAAAATTAAAAAACCTTGTAATTTTAAAACTAATTTAAATAAATCATACGATTCTGTCTTTACAAACAAGCAAAGGATGTCTACTAATTATATTAAAACTCAAGCAACGTCATCTATCATACAAAAGCTTTCACAAAACGTTACTATTATGCCAGCAAATGTTCATGTACCAAAAGGTATTGAAGTCACTATGGTAAAAACACCACAAAAAAAAATAGATTCTCATTTTAATTCAATCAAAAGAAGGTCAACTATATCAAATGGTCACTTACCAAATAACCCTTCATTAATTAATGTTAAATGTGAAGTTATTTCAAAGCCAGATTTAAATGGTGAAGTTAAGTTTTATGTTAGATTACCCAATGGGAAAGAACATCCTGGCCCTAATGAGCTTATTAATCAATACCTTAAACAGCACAATAACCAATTACCAGACTATTGGTTGGTACCTTTACCAGTAGAAGTTGCTAAACAATATGGTATTAACTAAAAGAAAAAACATTTCTTTATCTAAATCCTTATTCTTATGATCTCTTATACATTTATTTTAAGGATTCTCAACAGTAAAATTAAAAATGTTTTAAGTTTTTTTTTATGATTTTACCAAACTCAATTTGACATTGTTAATTATTTATAATGTAAGTTGAATAGTATATTTTAATACAAAAAAAAACTGATTGAACTTTATAATTATGTATAAATATTTGTGATGTTTGTTAAAAAAAATGTGTTTATTACTATGTTTGGTTTTTATTTATATTGTAAGTATGAAGCTATGTACTACAATTTTGACTAATAAGAGTAATAAGCTATAAGTTAATAGGTAACAATAATATAAAACAACATAATTATTATAAAATATTTACAATGTTGTAGTCAATAATTAGTTTAATATGTCTACTAAAATACTAATTGAATAATAATATTATATTACATAGAGTAATATAAATAAATTAGATATAAAATATCCTTAGAAATAGAACTTAATAGACTGTCTCCACTTAGAAATGTTTTTAAATTTCAATAATGTAACTAATACAGGTTGGTTAGGCATTTTTACTTGTTCCATATTAAAAACTTGCAGCATTAGGCATCAAAATGAAAAAAAATGTGTTCCTTTTGTTATGGATTATATCAGCCAGTTGCGGATCTAAAATTTTTTTGGGTGGGGGAAGGCTAAATTGTTCATATTATTATATATCATATCATATAATTTTGTAAGGACAATATATTTTAGAATTTGATGCTAGGCCTTACAAATATAATATAACTGTTATGAAGAGTGTCAGGTCCCTTGCCCCTCTCCCTCTTGAATCAGCCATATAGAAATATAATATACTATAATAGTATAATAGACTAGTCAGGATTAAGGAAGGGTGATCCCAGGAGAGGCACAAGACTTTATGGACATCAGATTTTACACAATACATTTATAGTATTTTAATAATTATTATTTATTAGAAAGATACCTAAAATACATTTTTTTGCCTAATCCTTTATAAAAAAAAAATTCATTTTGAAAATAAAATACTTTACATACTTCTTAATTTCTTTCTTGAAATTTAATATTATTATCAGGGTTATGAAAAATGTATACAACATTATACATGCCTATACATAAAATCTAGAAAAAATTTTTGAATTGAATACTTGCATATATTATTAGTTATTATATATTTAAAAATACAATTGTAGACAAAAAAATTTTATTTCATATTATTGAGACCTCGACAATTTTAATCTGGGCTTGATAATAAATACTTATAATATTTATGATATTTCAAATACGTGAAAAATGTGTTACGTAAAATTTTTATAATCTATATTTTTTAATATTATTATATAGCTGTAGAGTTTGTATGTCTAAATTCGCTGATCTCGGGAACTATCTTCGTCCGATTTAAAAATATTCTTTTTGCGTTTGATTGCTAACGAAAATCGAACAATTTTTTTCTTTGGAAGTGGTTGTCATTGGTTTCTGAAAATAAAATAGTTATTATGATTAGACATATTTATTTTTCTTGAAAACTTAATATTCTATATGGCGTGGGTTCATTTGGAAAAATTTTGATTTTTTCATGGTTAATTGTTTATTTGTTTGTCAAATGTTTTTCTAAGCAAGTTTATACCAGGGGGCTCTAGATACCGCCCCCCCTCAAGCACGTATTTCTAAAAAAATTTATTGTTAAAAAAAATTACAATCAAAAACCATATACCTACTATGGATTATCACAGACACGTACAACCGTACAAGTATGTAGATTGTAGATAGTGATAAAATGGCATGTATCTGATATCTATATTCTATATACCTATATTATTTATTATATGAAGAAACTATAAATAAATTAATATACCATAATAATATATATATTATTATAAAATATACTATACACTATGGTATTTTTTTTAATAGTATGGTATATGATATTATTTTATTATGTTTAAAAGATTAATTGCGTAGCACACATTTCTATGTGGATTATGAAAATAGTAAATACCAAAAATTAAAACTAGTCCCTCCCTGGTTTGTACTTAGTACGTACATTTTAGTAACAACGAGACAAAAAAACAAAACTTTGGAACATTGTTTATTTAGCAATAATTATTAACAATCTTATTAGTATTCAAATTTTTTACGTTGCGAATACTGAATTTTAAACATATATTAAGTATACCCTGTATACCTAATTGTGGCTAATACAGAATTAACCACTCAGATACATTTGGCTGTTTGTAATGGAAAAGCTTCGAAACGGATGAACCTATCTTGATGGGATTTTTACAGGTGCTAAGTTATCGTGTTATATATTTATATAGATAATGAAATATGGAAAAACGGATAGACAGATTAAGTATAAGATTTTCCATCCCAGCCGGAATAGTCCACATAAAGTGTTAAGTGAGTTACACCACTTACACCAACGCCTGCAGTAGTGTAGTGTGCCCGTAAAAGGCATGAACTGAGATAGATGGGTACTCTATTGAACACTGCAGTCTGCAGGTAGATTATATATCGTATTTTGTAATTGATCCACTTTTCCTAACCCCACCCCCTTCCCCAGGTATAGTCGGATTATATTTGAACAGCTAGTAATCAGTACAATATTATATTAATTATAAAAAAATATTTGGAAATTACAGATAGATTTCAGATTCTTAACTGATTATTCTCTATATTTCTGTAATATCGCACTTTATCGCTTTTCACTCATAATTATCATAGTAATGAATCGCGTTTTATACAGCCACACATACTTAAAGTACAGTACATCACGATTTTTGATTTAAATTGTTTTAGTTCGAGCGCAACACGACATAACACGCTTACGGCTTTTTACTATTTTACGGCAATTAATTCATGTTTATAATCGATAAATAATTCCCAACTTTTATAACTGACATAAACATTTTTTTCTAGTACTAAATGTTCAAAAAATGAATGCATGAAAAAAATTAAAATAAAACGACTAACTAAATACGTAAACTCAGAGCTTGTGCTAAAGAGATATTAGAGCTGCACATCTGTTTATTTTACAGAAATTAAAAAATTTGATGCTCGCTTCGATTGAATATGATAAATAACACATACTATCATTAATTCATAAATATAAAGTATTATATAATATATTATACATCAAAAATATTGACAGTTTAAATAACAAAATTCTTTCAAATTATATTATATTATATTTTTTTTCTTTTTTATGACAACTTTTTTGTCAATATCACTATTTTCCATTTGGTGATGGTTCAAAAAAAAAAAATGTTAATGTAAAAAATATAAATCGTTAAATTATAGTTGTTAAATGTATAATTTATAATATGTACAAATAATACATAATATATTTTTGGAGAGTAATAAAAGCCGCCTCTTCGTGGTACCATTGATTATAAATATGTTGTATTTATAATCAATGGTGATTGGTGGTACTCTCTGGCCTCTGGGTAATGTTAAATGCATTGACATAATATTATGTCAATGGTTAAATGGCTTTGTAAAACTAATCTACACAAATAAATAATAAAGTGATTCCCATAGTGTATATTATAAAAATGTTTGTCAAAAAGTGCTATAATATTCTTGGGCGAAAAGGGAAAGTAGTTTTAAAATATTTGTGCGAAATGCGAAGGGTCATTTTTGAGCAAAAAAGTCCCGCCGTCAAATAAAACCTATTTTATATGCTCATAGACTTATAAAATTGATTATTAAAAATTCAAAACATATTATTTTTTATGAACTGCACATATTATGGACAACTGCATGTTAGTACAAGTTCTGCATAAATTAATACCTAACTATTTGTAATTTTATTTTTATATTAAAAAAATATGAAAACTACTTTTTATTAAAATATATTTTTCCTTCGACTATTTTTAATTGGGTTTTTTATTACCATAAAAACTTACATATTTATTTATTATTGACTATTATATACAGTATCAAACGTGATGTATCAGAAAAAAATTAGTAGGTACCCAAACGTGTTATAGCTTATTTATTATTATAAATCATTGAATTTAAATTTAACACATCCATTACAATATGACTTATTATAGTTAATATTATCTTGAATCGTATGCTACATTGTTACACTGATTTAACCATAGAATATAGATAGGCATAAAATAATATAATATAATTACATATCATTTCATGTAAATAATATAAATGATTGTGCATTTGTTAGGGTACGTATACCTTACTCAAACTCAATAAATAATTTTAATATATTTTTTTAATTTCTATAGTATAGCTTGTTATACAGTTCTCATCACTTATTTCGAGCATTGTAAAATCAAAAAAAAAAAAATAGAAACGTCGATACCACGACTCTTCTGTACATTATAGGTGTCGAGTGGGTCATTATATTATGGATGTGTTAAATTTTAATTCAATGATGTATCAATATCACTGTATACGAAAAACGATTCTGAGCGGAGACGATTTTTCAGCCTATAAATCATATTAAATTTGCCTAACCTATTTCGTGATATATTTTTTAAAATAATTTTTATTAGTCATTTATTTTACTATTGATATTACAGTAATAGGTTGATATAATTTTTTTGTATTATATTGCAGTTATTATGCAGTTATATTAATCATATATATAATAATATTTATACCATATTATATCAATTTACATAACTCTAAATATAATAACATCTTTCTGTAAATACCGTAAAATAGATTCATAATATAAATAGATAATATATCTCAAAAGAAATTAAAAAGGTCTGCAAGTACAGTATCCCACGAATAAAGTTTTTAAATTATAACAATAATTAATATCGTTATTTATCATTTAAATAAGTAATTTCGTCCAAATTTAAACTTAAAATGTCTATATTTATTAGTTTCTATAGTAGTGCAGACAGTGCAGTTGTGCACATTTGTACAGTACTACAGTGTAAAAATTAAAGCTAGTCGAAACACGCAACCCGCGTTATAATGAAATTGGTGTACACATAACCAATACCTATTGGCTATTAAATTGTTTTCAGCGAATTATTTTCGACGTCGCCGCGTCGTTGTGCGTTGGCATCGGCATTATATTATTATATTATTTTTACTCTCATTCGTTTATTATATTCTGATTATCAGCTGATAATATTAGCTAGTCGATCATCAAGGTTAATATAAATATCATATAATAAATATAATAATATAATATATTTATATTAACCTTGGTCGATCATTATCAGAAATTCAAAACATTAATCGTGTTTCTGTTTTTTATCGACGACCTACATTAACGTATATTAATATATTATTATTCGTGTATTTGTTTTCAACTTTTAAAATGAATTCAGTTCAGCAAATACTGCAATGCAATTTTTCGACAATCTCGTTGGAAAAAAAGATGGAAATAAAAAATAAAAAGGTAGGCCTACTCCAGACTTAAATATTAAACAAATTACTAAATGTAAAACGAGAGATTATGTAAGAGAATTTAGAAATGATATATACAAAACCCATGACTGGATTTGTAGTGGTAGTTCAGAAACTAATCGTTTGTACTGTTTTCCCTGTCTACTTTTTGGTCAAAAATCTAATGATGCCGCTTGGGTAAAGAATGGAATAAACGATTTAATTCATTTAACTTCTAAAATCAAAACACACGAAAAATCAATGACACACATAAATTCTCAATTAAATTTTAAACTATTATAGGAAAACAAGACATAAGATAACAACTTTCTAGTGCGTATCGATTGAAATGGTTGAATATCAAACAATACAATGAAAATATAAGTCATAATCGTTCTATATTGAATAAAATAATAAATTGTATTACATTTTGTGGAGCATTTGAGCTTGCACTCCGAGGTCACGATGAAAAATCAAATTCAGAAAATCCCGGCGTATTTCGAGGTCTTATAAACTTTAGTTCAGAGTTAGATTCGGTACTAAAATGTCATATTGAGAACTCTTCGGTATTTAAAGATTTGTCCAAATCAATCCAAAATGATTTACTAGAATGTTGTTTTGCTGTTTGTCAACAAAGAATAAAAATGAAATAAAACAAGCAGAATATATTTTTGTAATTGCTGACGAAATAACTGACGTATCTGCTCAGTTTCCATTGTCAATAATATTTAGATATTTGTTATTGGATGGAACACCAGTAGAAAGGTTTTGGGGATTTTTCAATCCTACTGGACACGATGCGAAATCGTTGTCTGAATGCATAATATTCAACTTGTCCAAAAAGTCCTAGAATCGCCAGATATGTTGATTTGTTAGAGTTACGACGGTGCAACCGTGATGAATGGACGTCTCAATGGTGTACAAAACATAGTAAACAATAGCTATAAAAATGCTATGCATTGCTATGCTCATCAGCTTAATTTAATTTTAACTCAAGCAACTTCACAAAATCGTGAGATAAGGATTTTTTTTCAAACCTAACTGATATAACAAATATTTTTTCCAACAGTCCACAGCGGGTTACGGTTTTAGATAAAATTGTTAAACACAGAATCCCTCGATCATCTAATACTAGATGGAATTTTAAAAGTCGAATAGTAAATACTGTGTATGAGAATCTTGAGCCGTTAATTGAATGTATCAAAGTAATTGAATCAACATTTAATCAAACCATAGCAATTAATCAAGCCGGAGCACATGTACCTGAAATATAATAATATTTGTACCTACTTTGTCATAGTATTTTTACTTGAAAATGTATTATTATTATTATTATTATTATGTATTTATTATTATTACTTGTAAAAATATAAACAGAAGAAAAGGTAATTGGTAAATAACTAAAATTTGTAAACAATTATTTAATACAATTTATAATATATATATATGTATATTATATTGGTTAATATATTTTTTTTTTGGATGTGCACAACTTCATTAAAAACCCACTCGAGATTTATTTATTTATTTATTATTCACTGGCACTCTTAGTATGAAATACTTGTGAAGAATCTTAACAATCTTGTATTACATTTTTAAATACTTTTGATATAAAAAGAAAAGTGTACCTATATATACTAGCTGTATATCTACAGCTAGGTATATACATGATGCACCGTGCACTTTATCCTTTACCATACAAAATAGGTACATCCATGTTAAATTTGGTTGCATAAGCATAATAATGCTAAATACTAATATTTAGCATAGGTACCTAACGAGTGTGGATAAATAATATTTTTGTTTTTCTGATTTTGTGTATAGATGATATTTCCAAAATATTGGAAAAAATAAAGAACTATATATATCTAACACTATTTGAATCATCGGTAGGTATAATTGGGTAGGGTGGAGCCTATACATTATGTATATATGTATATAATATATAAACACATAAATTACTATAGGTAGTGTTATATAAATTACGAAAATATGAAGAAAAAAAGCTATGGTTGGGGCAATTGCCTGTCTTCCTCATTTGCCCCTCCCTGAGGACACCCCTGTTCTATAATATGAATCGCGGACGAAAAGTCCGTTTTAAAAAAAGTTGGACAAAAAGTCTGAAAATATAAAATATTTTATAGAATTAATATTTATTTTAAAAATTTAAAAATGTTTGTACGCATATTATATTATTATATTTTCGTATAAGTATAACTAACAAAAATATAATGAAAATCCACTATAGTTAGGTACTTATATAATATATATATATTATATAATATGTTATATGTATAAAGAATAAACAATAATACTTGATAGTTAAAATTAAATTAGTAAGTATTATAAATTTAGACAATTTAGTTACAAATAAATTTTGATAAAGTTGTTCTTAAGAATTTAAGATATTGTGTGATTGTATGTTAATATTTGTAAATACGTGTATCTATGTACTACGTAACTATTGGCTATTAAAATTAATAATAAATTATATAATTATAAATGAAAATAAGAAAATATTTGATCCTGATTTTTAATATTTTTTCTAGTTTTGAGAAAGACTGTGAATTACACTGAAAGCGTTCGGCGGCTGTACGAACATGCAAGCCACATGTTTGATACTAACTATCGTATTAAATAATTCGTAGTTTATTTCGAAATTAGAAAAAATATTAAAAATCAGGAGATTAATAAAATTAAAATGTTGACACGTCAATATTTTCAAAAAAAATAACTACAAGTTGCTATCTTCATTTTTTTTAGAAATAATTAAATAAAAAATATATTTTTTAACTATTTTACCAAAACATTAAAATAAATTAAAACATCAAATATTTTTAGTTCTTGTCCCTGTGAAACTTATTAAAAAATCAAAATTATGATATCTCCATTATTTCAGGAGATATTGCAATGAGTAAATCCTCACGGGACACTCTGTCTAAAATGTTTATATTATCATTTTCTATACACGATAGTCGCAAATCGCAATAAGTACAGAGTACAGTTTTGACTCTTTTTGAGCTATTTATAGGAATGAGCAGTTTTTGATATTTTTTTTTTAGTTTTTCTTTTATGTCGATAAAAAAATGTTGTCGTCAATACTCAATTGCTTGAAACTTTAATAAATATATCCCACATATTATATTGTTTTTTTTTTGTATAAAAATATTAAAACATTAAAATATGTACAATTTTCTTACAATAATTTGAATTTCTAATTTTTCCAAAATTAGATACCTACGAGTAACAAGTAAATTATATAATATTTTAACGAATAATAACATAACAATGCAAGTTATTTTGTTGCCATTCTAAATCATTATTCGCGAGGACTTATTGGACTTAAATTGTTTTATATACTTATTATATATTTATTACTATATGAAATAACATTTTTAAAATATTTAGATTTATTTTAATCTATTATTGCCTTATTCATATCATGAATCTATTCAGTATTAAATCCATTTTACGGTGTTGTAAGCAGAAATTAATGTTTATTAGGTACAACAATTATAAGATAGTTAAATTAATCCTAATCTTCAAAAAATTATTCAGTCATATTTAATCTATTTTATCTATACTATGGTTGTATACACTATACTGGTATATCGCCTATGCACAAGAATAATGACACAACTCAAAAATTATGTATTTCTAGTTAGCATCAAAAATCAACTCTATGGAATGTATACTTTCATACAGAATAAAGAGGCAAGTCAAATAATTTATAGTTTTGTCAGAACGCAGTAGTGTCACTTTTCCACTATTAATTAATTAGTACACTGTTTTGTAGAACAATGACATCTTATGAGTAATATGAGTTATGACTTATGAGTGTTATGACCCTGTTGTTATTGATATCACAAATCGTTTATGAAGAAAAGTGACGTTTTTTGAGTTGCTACATACAACATACGCCATTGCTAATATTTTTTTATTTTGTGTATTTTTAAATATAAAAATTATGAATAAAAGAGAAACAAAACAAAATTGTAATTATATGTACAACATTAAAATATAAATAATCTATTTTGCTTATGGCCATAACAATAAATGCAAATTAAGTAAACCTTTTCTAAATTATAAATAATAAAAATAAATCTCTCAGCCAAAGTGATGCCTATGTCTTGATAATAGTCAGAAATTATAATGTTTATATGATAAAACCTCCGATTTTAGATATAACGGTTATGTAATATTATTATGGGAGTCAGTTCTAAACTTGAAGTGGAGTATTTTACTGGAGAGGGAGGGTGCTGGGGATTTTAGGAACTAGCACCTAATATTAGGTATCAAGAAACCTTTACCACATGAAACGTATTGTGATTGATAATTTGGATTTTTATAACCTAATGAGATGTATCTAGTATCTACCTTACGTAGTATTTTTTTTTTTACTTACAGTAGCCAATAGATATTTAAATACGATGGACTTAGTGGTAATATAGCCAACAACTAACTTAAATCTAATATCGTTATATATTTATTTATGTTATTAATAATATAAATATGTACCTAAGTAATAAATACCTATCCTAATACTATAAAGTAAATACTATTTTATTTTTATTTTATTTATATGTGTTCGTGGAGTACAATTTGAGAACTTCTGTGTTAGAAAATCGATTGCTTGAATATTTAATAGATAATTATGTTTGTAGTTCTCTTAAATTAAAATGTTATAGGATAATGTGCATATAATTACCACACTAAAAGGAGAAAATTCAAATTCAAAAAATGATCACTATGACATGTCATTAAAAATATCTCAAAACATCAAAACGTTATTGTTTGTGTAAGAAAAGCGTCGAAAGCGTTAATAAAAAATATGCAAAATATAAAAAGCATCTATTACATCCTATATGAGATACAAAAGTAGCCACTATGGGTACAGGTTGATGTAATATTATATAACTGAGTTAAAAATAATAAAACTATTATTTTTTTCGTAAAAAATAAAGTCAGTATGTAGTAAAATTACGTGTAAAATTTGGCATGTAAATATGTAATAGGTATATGAATTTTAATATACCTACTAACAATACTATACTAATAGTATTATAATAACTTTTAGTATTGTACTCGCTGTGTTATGGTAACACGACCTACATGTTATCTTCTATTATTAAAATTTGTACTAATAAATGTTATTTTTTATTAATTACTCAAGTTATTAAGTTAAGTGTAGATACTTGTACCCGTTTATTATTGTGTAATTTCATTTTTAATATAATTAACAATTGTTATATGCTTGCATGTTTTTGTTTATCTCGCATCTTGGTTTTAATTATGGTAATGAATCCACAACTTACTATAAAAATTATTCAATGTGTATTGCCATTGGTATAATTTCATGAAAAGTGGCATAAGTCAAAATATTTTTTTATTTTGTTTATTTTTAAATATAAAAATTATGAATAAAAGAGAAACAAAACAAAATTGTTATTATATTATGTACAACATAACAACAATTTCTTAAAAATCCATACATTATTTTCTAAAAATAAGACGAATAAATTAAAACAAAGTTTTTTCAAATTTTCAATCGGCTCTACTGAAAAATGCATGATTTTGAGTTGTGTTACTATTCTTGTGCATAGGCGAATTATACTGTTTAAGTGTTAAATTATATTTTAATGTGTGATTGTTGCACCTAATTACATACCTACAATTCAGATTTATGAATTCAAAAAACAATAATAATAACATGTTTTAAATAATAAAAATAAAACTAATTTTATATCTCCCTGACAAAGGTCAAAAATATTTTTGATTTTTTTTTTTATGAAATAGATTCAAATAAACCCCAATATTGCAATATATTCAAACATATTATTTTGCACAAAATATTCTTTAACCTTGAAGGCTTGAAATATGTTATTTGCTAAAAATTGTGTATATATCAGTTGATAGGAAAATAAATCGTTGAAAAAGTCTATCTAATTTTAGCTGCATATTTTCAGTAATAAAAATATATAAAAACTAAAAAAACATCAAAATCTGTTTCGATTTATGACTATTATTATAATTATAATAATATTATATTATATATTTCAGTCTTTGTCCTTAGTCAATGTAGAAAGTAGATACCATGGTTGGAAATAAAAATATGGGTTGGTAACAAAGTACAAATAATTGTTGTGAATTGTGATAACTGATATTACTTATCACGTGGATACGTAGCAACTATAGCAAGAAAACAACGTCTCGGTAATAGTAGTTGGTGCGGTTTTATATTATGTTCCGCTCCAACGTTACTCCTACCATACTCCTACTCACTATATTACTCATTAGTCCTTATATATAGTGTCGTTACTCGTTAGGAGTTGCTATTATATAGTATTACAGTGTAGTTACTGGCTAATATTTTAATAACGAATAACTAATTGATCGTTGAGCCATACACATTACACACTACGTATTATTTTGATATAAGTAACTTTAAACCTCTCATTATAATGAATCTCGTGCAGCTTTAATATTATTTTTATTTGACGAATCTCATCTAGTTTCTAGTTTTTAATATTAAAATTAAAATGTATTCATTTGTATTAAAATTGAGTGTGATTACTTGCATATTCATCACTGTCTGTGCAAAGTCTATTCGTGAAGTTGGTTTGCATGAAGAATTTCTCGATGAACGATACTACAATACTACTGAAATAGCTGATCTACTCTATAAAATTGAAAAACAAAATCCAACAATAGCTAGAGTACATGAAATTGGTGTATCATCATTAGGCCAGAGTATTTTAGCTATTGAAATAACTTCTAATGTTGGACAAAATAGAAGAATCCTGAAGCCAATGTTTAAGTACATAGCAAACATGCACGGAGATGAAACTGTTGGCTTGCAACTGTTATTGTATTTAGCTCAATATTTGACATCGCTTTATGGTACAGATCATCGTATATCTAGAATTGTGGATTCGACTGATATATTCCTGATGCCTACACTTAACCCAGATGGTTATTCTGCTTCACAGGTAAGATAATATTACTTTTATTCATGTGGCTAAACTAATCATTTATAAAGTTAGTATAACTAGGTTGTATATTTCTATCTTAGGAAGGTGATTGCAATTCTCAAAAAGGCTATGCAGGTCGAAATAATGCAAAGGGTGTAGATCTGAACAGAAATTTTCCGCAAATAGATAAAAAGTCTTTTAACATGCAACAACCAGAAACTAGAGCAGTTATAGACTGGATTCTTAATAATCCATTTGTGTTGTCAGCAAATTTTCATGGTGGTGCTGTTGTAGCCAGCTATCCTTTTGACAAGTATTATTATAGGTATGTTTAAATTTAATTAGTAACTATCTACAGACTTTATTAAATTAAATAATTTATCAATACATATTATAATAGAGGTAGTATGTAAAAAAGTTGAAAAATACTAGATAATTTGGATAAAAATTATCCTAAGACAAATTTTGTAGCTTATCATCTTAAAGTTTTAATCTTTATTTTATAATTACCTTTTGATTTGTTAATTATTTATCTAACTTTAATACTCAATACTCATTATAAATTAATAACTAAGTATATACTTTTTTATTTAAAAAAAAAAAAATACAAAAATAATGATAGTATTATAATGTTTGTTTATTAAACAATATCTGTTTAATATTTAAATAAATTATATTTGAATGATGCATGATAACAACTATTTAGTATTATTATTTCAGCGTGAGTTATACTATTAATTTCTATATTTTATTAGCTTCTAGCATATTATACTATTTTAGCTTTACAATTATGTTATTAATAAAAGATTATAACCTGAAGGTTGAAAGATAACATATAATATTAGAAAAAAAATGTTTAATTATTATGAATGTGTACAATACATATATTATTTTGTATAAATATTCATATTAATTAACTTAATGGTGCCAAAACTATATTTAAAGTATCTTTGTAATTTCTTAACCAAAAGCTTCATTTTATCATAAGTAAAGAAGATAATGGTGATTAGAAATCACTGTAAATCAATATATTATATAAGTCTATATTTTCTTCAGTTATTTAGAAAAAATCTATTAAATGGGCTCCATTTAAAAATCATTTATATAATCAATTCTATTTTTAAACTAAATATCAATTCTTTAATTTTTTTTTTTTTAAAAAGAAACTAATTAAAAATTGTGTAACTTAAAGCAGATTAAATTTTTAATATTAGTGAAAATATTATTTTTGTTAACAAAAATACTATTTTATTACTTTGAGGATTTAGAAAATTAATCATGTAAAAAGAGAATACCAGTTTTCATATAATAAACTAATTTTAAAATGTATTAAAAGAAGAGAGGGATTATCTTACTATATTTTCAGAATATAATATTTTCTCGGAATTATTATTTATTTGGAAAAAATTGTTTATTGAAATGTATATTCTCGGAATGTTATTTCTCTGATCCATATTTATAAAGTATTTTTTAGAACTGCATGTACAATGTACTTGAAAAAAATGTTTTCTTGAAAAGCATTCTGTATGATAAAATTTAGTTTAAGTATTTAAAATATTTTTCTAGAAAAGGTTGTTAGCATTAGTGGTGGGCATATTCGGATTTCGAGTATTATCCGAATAATTCGGATTATTTAACTCAATTTTGCTGATCAATGACTCTTTTGATATTCTAATAAATTTAATTTTATAATATATTTTCGAACATAGGGGTTCCATATTTATTTATTTTACCATACATTATAAATAATTGTTGTATAAAAAGCAAATCCATAAGACACATTTAAGACACATTATCCATTTAGACACATTTCAACTGTTTATCTTTTACTAACATGACTATTTTTCTCACGTTTATTTAACTTTGTAATTTTTAATTATTTGAATATATTTTAAATTGATTAAATAAAAATGGTTATTTCATAAAATTCAAAATATAGATTTCTGTTGTAAGTATAAAATTTAAATATGCCTATCAATTTTTCATGGAATTAATTGTTAAATAAATAAAGTTAAATAATTCTTATACCTACCTATATTTTATAAAATTTATAGAAAAAAAATATTTTTGACCTCACATTCAGAAAAGTTTAAAATACTTACATAACTAGCTAAAGCAACATATAAAAACATAAAAATTAACAGACATTAACCAGTTAATGATCTGTGAAAAGTAATTATCATTTTTGGTTGTAATAAACAAATAATTACATTATACTTGTTTTAGATTTAGTTCATTTTTAATGAAGTACCTACCTATAATTAAACAGAAACTTATGTTTATTTATTTTAGTACATTTTTCTAATATAGCTCAATAAGAATAATGCAATGATTTTTTAAAAATGTATTTACAATTAGATACTTCAGGCTAATTATAAATATATTGTATAATCATTTTATTTATAATTATTAATGCTCATTATGCATTTTAATTGCTATTTGATAACAAATAATAATAATGTTGTAATAATAATTATGTTTAAAATATATCTAATCAGTGTTAATTTATAATGTTTATTTTATTTAGTACAAGATAACCTAGATAACTGACTTGACTACTTACATATTTTTTATGAGTATTTAATATAAGTGGATTAATCATAAAGTATTATTAAATATTATTATTGTTAAGCTTCTGTACTTAAAAATGTATGGAATAGTAAAAGCTATATTCTACATTTAAATTGTATTTTGAAAGGTATAGATATTAGAAGAACAAGTCGTCTAGACAATATTGAGGACTTTTTTATGACAAAAAGCAATGATAATATTAATAATATTAATATTTGTTCAAACAAATTTATTAAGAAAATATACAATCTGTAAAAAAAAGGTTTATAATAAGCATAAAATAGAGAATAAAAAAAAAATGGTAAATAGTAAAAATAAGTAATTTAATAGTGCATTTTTTATAAAAAAATAATTAAAAAAAATAAATATGAAAATAATTGTTGCAACAGATAATTTATTTTTGTCATTAATTGACTTGGACAAAAGTGGTAAATTACTAAATTTTAATTATTATGGTATTTTTAACGATAACATTTGTAATTTCAAAATCATAATAAAAAACCAATATTACTAACTTTTATAAATTGGATATAAATTGAATTTTAATTATTTCTAAGACTCGAATTTTACATTTATATTTAAAAAAACTAAATATATAACTACAATTGTATAATATGTAAGTAATATATAAACTAATGATTATTTGTAAATATTTCATAGTCATCAAAAAAATACAATATAATATACTATTATGTTATTATAGGTAATATTTAATTAATACTTTAATCTTTTTTTTTAATTGCATTAAGCTACTTTATTCTTTGTCATGATTGCAATGTTTTATAACATATTATTACAAACTCTTATTATGATATCTTCATTTTTATCTAAATTAATTATTTGTGTTTTTAGTTGCTTTTTTGTATTCTCTCAAAATCCATGGTTACTAGAAAAATGAATGTTTTTTTTAAATTTTTGTTTTATAGTTCGTTAGATTTTTGAATCAAATTGCTAAATATCTAGGATCAACTTTGTAGTATTGACAAAATCCCTTTTAAAATACCTTATAAAAGTGTTCACAGTAATATTTCAATACACTTGAATATATCCCTTATCTGGTAATTATTAGTTGGTTTCAGTGTCGGATCTAGGTTTTTTTGGGGACGGGGAGAATTTTCATATCATATCATTTTGTAAACACAGTATTTAGGATTTGATTTTAGGTCTTACATATTATATAATATAACTGTCAAGAGGAGCCACGCCCCTCGGGTCCCTATTGAATCCGCCACGGGTTGGTTTAATTGTTTTAATTTTTTAATGCAATTGCATGGTAGCTGACATTTTCTTATTAAAATAATATTGTTCTTATAGTTTCTTTAATGTGATGAAGTGCATTGCAAGGCATAATATCAAGTGTATTATTTTTAAATTAAATACATCAATGTCTTTAATACAAATTTCACCATTTAGTATTTAGAGATGAATACATATAATATGAGAATATATTAATTTAATTTAAAATTATTGGTGAAAATAACAAAAGATGTGTTCATCACAAATTATTTTTAAGAATATGATTAAAAATATATATATATATTATATATGTATATTGTACTCATAATAATAAACCCCTAGAACTAGTAATATGAAACTTAATGATTATAAAGTGGTTTATTTAAACTAGCTTAATTAGTCAATTCAATTTAATATCATTAATATAGGCCATAGTTATTAAACTGCTATTTTGTCTGACTATGTTTTGGTACTTGAAATAATGACACATAACATATACGATTATTATTCAAAAATAATGTGAATAAAACCTATCTTTTATTATTATACCTTACATAGCTTAAAAAAATAATTTTTGTTTTATATTTTTATCTATAGCATTCAGGAGATTGGTGTATTTTTTTGTAAGTACCAATGGGAATAAACATAAATTTATTTGAAGGTTTTTACAAAACTATTGTATTTATTTTTTTGCTATAAATACTATTTGGAATGCTATTTTGGAATGTTTTGATTTTAAATATTAATGATTTATATGTAGCAATAAAAATAACTATCATTCACTCTAAAATATTGTAAATCTGTATGTTTTAATGTGCATTGTTGTGTTGACTAACTGTAACTCACAAAAATAAAAGTACCTTCAATTGAAATGTATGAATATAATTTGTTAACTAAAGTTTAAATTTGAGTAAATAAGAAATTGAAATAAGAGCATTATTTTATTTGAAAATTGATGATCTTAACAGTCATCTGACTACAATTAAAAAAAAATATTATTATAATTTGAATTAATTGGTTTTTTTTTATATCATACATTTATTCATACATTTAAAATCATTCTCATACTATATTATTTTTTTACCAGTACAAAACCAAATAAATTTAATTAATATTATTTTTGCATTCAAATAATTGTTTTGTGGTTAATAGTTATTATTAAACCTCTATTTATTAAAATAGTTACCTATTAGAATATAGTTTTATAATATACAACAATAATTAGGCAACTCTTAAACAAATATAATTTCAAATAACAATCTTCTTTCCAAAAAATTCTTTAAATGTTGTATTCTTGTTATAATGTACTATAAAATAGTTATTAATATTTTCTTATTTTATCTTTTCGTATTTTTAACACCAAATGTCCAATACACTAAAAATATAATTCTATAAAACAACAAATGATGACCAAAATATCAATAATGTGTTTAAAATATAGTTATGTAAAATTTAAAAGTGCAGCCAATTATACAAACAATTCATATTATTCATAATAAAATTTTTGTATTTTAGTTTGTTAAGTAATGTATATAATTCAGTATTTTAACTTTTCAAAATATAGATATAATTTATAATAAATCATGCTAATGCGTGAAATAGTGATTAACATTTTTGTAACCATGCTATTAAAATATTTTTAAATAATATTCAGTAACATGAGAATACAATATTTTATTTGGTTTTGGATCAACAATAAATAAATATCTTAAGAAAAATGATTTTATTTTTAATTGATTTTAGCATATAAAATATTTTTTTGCTATTAGATTTTATCACACTAACTGAATAATAATATTTATATAATTATATGATTAACATATTTTAAGGTATTCTATTTCAGTATTATATTAAAAGTAGTGTGTTTCAATTATATATGTACATCATTTTTATTTGTTATTAGTACTAACCATAATCTTAAGTATTATAATAATATAATAACCTTGTAACTTGATAATATTGTTTATTAATTTTTTTAAACGTTTTATATTAGAAACATTTCTCAGGGAGGCAAAACACCAGATGATGCTTTGTTTAGATATTTATCAATAAAATATGCCTCAAAAAATCCTAAAATGGCTAATGGATCAGCTTGTCAAGAAGAACATTTTAAAAATGGTATTACTAATGGTGCTGAATGGTATGAACTTGAAGGTTAGTAAATATTTAATTCTAAGTATATTTTATTTATTTCTAAATCTTGTTTACTTATTTTAACATTTATTGTGGATTGTTTGTGTTTTGGACATAAGAATTAGAGAAATCAATCCTTAGGGCTAAAATTAAATGAGCGTGCTACAGTTTTATTTCAGTTTTAATTAAATTAAAATATAATGTATAGCAGTTATACATCTAATAACAAAATTAAAATTAAGCATGCTTTGATTTGAATAATAAATAAAATTGCAATAATTTATTTTATATTAGTCGATTGGTTCTAAGCAATCAATTGAAAAGTATTTAGTCTGGTAGCACTAACACTTGAAACAATTAATAGCTCATTAAAATTGAATGAAACAAATCAACCATGAGTTATTTAGCGTTTAAAGAGACTATTAAATGTTTAAAAATGTGTTAGACTGTCAGAGCCTAATGGATTTTTATTTAGTGTATCATTACGATAATTAGAATATCTATCATTTAAAATGTTAATATGAAATATTAGAATTGTTTAAATACTAGGGTTTAAAAGTCAAAATAATTGTATTCAATAATGTTTTTAATAACATAATAAAAAAACTATTTTAATCCGGGGTTGAATAATAGATTTCTTTGTCTATCAAAATATAAAAAATATAAAGCTGGGCAAGTTAACGATTTTTTAACTTTTTAAGTTAAGTTATTTTAAAATAATAAAGTTAATATTCATATTTTTTTGTTAACTAGTTAAAAATTTTACTGAACTTAGTTTAAAGTTAAAATTTTCTAATTTGCAAAAATAAAAAACTCCAGACACATAATATTGTTTATTAAATAGTTTTTCTTTACACTCAATAATATTACTGAGGAAATTTTAAATGATAATCAAAGTACCAACTAGCTTTCAAAAAATCTATTTTTCTATAATAAATTATAAAATTTTGAATTATTCTTGTTTTATTCTTTGGACGAAAATTAACCTAATTTAGATACTTTTGAATGAAATAAATTTAAAGTTAACACATTAATCTTTAAAAAAAAAAGTAACTTTTATAGCTAAAAATTAATTTTAAAAAAAATGACGAGTTAATTAATTTAATTTTAACTTTTAATTTGTTAATGCCCAGTGTTGAAAAAATATTTATTATAATTTCTATTTAAATTTAAACAACTTTTAATTCAGCATATGATTGAGGGAACAGTAAAAGTAATAAGCATAAAAAAATGTTTGTTTCAAAATGAGTATTTAGAAACCTATTCTACTGATAAAATATGTTTTAAAATTATTTATTTAAAATATTCTGTTATCATATTTAAGTTTTAGATTCTTAGAGCTTAACTCGGACAATAAATTGTATCTGTTTATTATTAATTATCATAAATCAATATTTAGGTGGAATGCAAGATTTTAACTACATTTATTCTAACTGTTTTGAAATTACAATCGAACTTACCTGCTGTAAATTCCCATCTTCATCGGTGTTGACTAAAGAATGGGAATATAACCGTGAATCTTTGTTGACTTATATGGAGAGTGTTCATATGGGAATTAAAGGTAAAATTATAGTAAATTTATATTGGTAATATACCATATATTATAAATCATAACTTTCTATAATTTGTATATGCTTTTACAGGGTTGGTCCAAGATGAAAATAATAATCCAATTCCAGGGGCTAATATACATATTTTAGGCATAAATCATACTGTAAAAACTACAAATAGAGGAGAATATTGGAGATTATTACTCCCTGGTACATATACTATTTCAGCCAATGCTCCTGGGTAAGATAAATTATTTAATATTATCATTATGAATTATTTTATTGTTGTTAAAAGTTATACTATAATAATTTACATATTATAGTATTCTATAATAAATTAATTTACATATTTGATTTATTGATATATAATAAGCAAAAACTTACATTTTGTAATTAAACTTTAATTTGAATAATACTTTTTTAACATTGTATTTTAGATTCTGAGCGGAGCAATGGATTTATTGATTTTATAATGATATATATAATTTGTTTGATTAATAGTTGAAAAAATGCTTCGAATTTCTTCTTGAAGGTGGTTTCTTATATTATTTTCATTATTATTGGGAATAAACTAAGAAAAACTGTAATTTTTACACAAAACCAGTTTTTGATAAAATAGATAGTTTATTTTTAGTATAACTAAAAACAAAATACAAATAAACTTAATATATGTATAATCTCTTCACAAATCTCTTCACCAAATGTATAGTAGCTTTTTTAAACATTAATTATTTTTATTACATTATACAATTGAAATTCAAATTTACAAAATTATATATTTTGAAGAAATAATGATAAATTAAAATGTTAGTTATTTTGTTATAATTTAAAAACATAATTTGTGGTGACTTAAAAACTTTTACATATATTATGAATTTTACAATATGCAATGACATATGGAAAATATTACATATTATAAGCTAGATATTACTTATTTATTCTATAAACTTATTCACAATTGTTACAAGGTAAAGTGGTATTAACTCAAAAGTTAATAACGATAATGTAGTATGGAATAAATATGTATAATAAACTATTATAATAATTAAATATTTATAATATAATAAATTAATAAATGCAATATTTTTCACAAAAATTAAATCTAACTACCATAATACCAATAGTAAAATAAATAATTTTAATAAAAATATCATATAAAATACTTAGTAATATAGATTGATTGACTGTCTCCGCTCAGAATTGTTTTTTGTATGTATGTAATGACTAATGATATACCATTGAATTTAAATTTAACGCATCCATTAAAGAGACCTACTGTATACAGTAGAGCGGTACTCACTTGCCCCCTCCTTTTTTTTTACGTTCTTTTAACAAATTCAATTAGCTTTATTTTATTATTTATGATTTATGATTTTAGCCAAATAATATTTTTAACATTGTATAGTATCTAATACAATAACAGAATCTTTTAGCAAATTGTATGACTAATCTGATATATATATTTTCTATAATACACTTTTATAAATCAAATAATATTATAGATGCAGATGTGTTATTATTCTTAGACTAATTCTTAATAAAATATTGTTTTCATAAGTTATAATATAATATTATCTATTGTGACATAAATATTTATGTTATGTGAGTTTATTTTTACCTAAGATATTTTTTTTATTTTGTATTAGTTATAATGCATCAGTATATCGAAATATTATAGTGAAGAACGATACTCTACGTTCTACAACTGTCAACTTTACACTCCATACATTAAAACAATCGTCAGGTAATTTAATGGATAATATATATTTTCCTTCATAAATAAGTTCTATTCAACAAACTATTTCTTTCAATTTTCCCTTTTTATAATTTAAATTTTTTCATATATATAAACTGGTGATTTATATGTTTATAAAGTTTGCATGGGATTACTAATAGGTGGTGGTGTATATCTGTTATAATAATTAAATAGTAGACTATGTTAACAAAAATAATTATGAAAATCAGCGGCGAATGAAAAATTAGGAAAATTTTTACTAGTGGATTTATTATGATGTTCTGGTTTTAATACAAATTATTACTTAATTTTATCAGAACGAGCATTATCCAAATGGTAAATTCTTAGGCAACATGTTTATCTAATTCGCCTCTGATTCAAATGAACACTTTACATAAGCTTATATTGTGTATATTTTCTAGCTGACAGATACAAAATATCAATGGTCTTCTGCATGCTGATATTGGTATTGCATGTGTCATTAATAAATTGTGACTTAATAACATTCTTAACATAATATTACCAATGAACTTAGTCACAATGATTTTAGTCCAAAATAGTTTAAGAACAAATTAATTAATTTTGTGATATAGGTATAATACAGTAGAATCTCTATAACTCAAATTTTAACTAGTCAAAAATAAATTAATTCTTTTACAATTTATATAGTGTTAAATAAAATTAATATCTTCTATTAGAGTTTGTAGTCTTTTAGAGCTCATGTATACCATCACATTCCATCACTTATTTTTATCTTTGCTATTTTCCAATTTCGTTTCTCTGTATACCAATATGATCCATTTCCATCCTTTTTAACTATCTTTACATTGGATGACCTCTAGATATTTATTTTTATTTCCAACTATCAATTGTTGTATTATGTTTTACCGTCTACAGCCTTTTCAATAATCTTATTTCTTAGATAAATAATTTTTTGAATTATATTTCATTTTTTCATTTATTATTCTCCTATAATCTTCATATTTATGCAACACGATCAAGTATTCAGCATAGTATTTATTCATCTTTTATCAGTGTATTTGTATTTTTTTAGTTACTGACCAAGTTTCTTGCCTAGTTGCTTTGATTTAGTATAGAAAACTTGAAAATTAAAATTCTTTCCTGGTTATAAGTTTTGACTTGTAAAATTTTGCAATAACTCTGCTGGCCAAAATCCTTAATTTAATTTTATGATGCATATTGTTATAGCTGTTTATATTAATTTTTATTTATTCAAAATTTGGTAATTGCTGTAAGTAATTTCAATCCATTTTTAAAACATCTTCTTTAGATAATGTCTTGTTTTTACTTAGTTGACTTTTAGTCCAATAGGCTTAACTTGTCTAAAACAAATTAACTTCCTATTAAATAATAACTTTCCTTAAGCTTGAGTTATGGAGTAAGTACTGTGTATAAATAATATAACACTACTACAATGAGTATTATTTAATTTAGATATATTAATTATATTAACATTTATACTTAATTATATATTTTGTATGTGTGTATTTTTATATGCTGTGGAAATCACTTTTAATTATCTTATTATTATTAAACTTTTCAAATGATTATCATAATAATGCACATTTAAAACAAGAGAACAAAAATAATAAATATTTAATTTTCATATTGATATGATAAATTTATATAAATTACATATTGCTTGATATATAAATTGTTTTATAGGGGTTTACACACTTTGAACAACAAAATTAAAACCCATCTAAATTTAAAATTTAATTTTAACATAAGGTTGTTAAGTGTTTTCCACATGTAGTTAATGTCATAGTATTGAAAATTGTATTTGATAATAATATTTAAGATATCTTCAGGGATATTCTAATGATAATTATTTTAGTAAATTTGCTCACAATAATTATAACCATTGCATTATTAAAACTATTTTTTTTTTATTATTTTTATATTTTATTATTTTTTTTTTTTTACTATTTATGTATTTCATTAATTTTTAATATTATACCAATGGTCCTTTTTATCCACTTTTTAAGGTAATTTTTTTTTACAAATATACAATTAACTCTATTGTTTATACTGACCTTTAGAACAAATTATACTACAACTAGATAAATTTGACTTAGTTACTAAGGAGTCATCAGGGATTGTATGTACTTATTATTTCATTTCTAGAAAAGACTGTTAAATCACAAATAAAAATAAATAAATTTAATAACATTATGTTTTAAGACTTCATTTTAAAGGTTATAATCAGTAGTATAATTAGGGAGGAAGCTGCTAGAGGTGTTGTAAGTCCCTACAGTATTTTTGTTACAACTTAAGGTACTTGTTTGTTATCGCTCCGCCAGTATGCCGCATAAAATTTATCGCCCCGCCATATAGTGTGCCGTTATTATACCTACAATTATCGTATTTAGCTCGTGATGGATGATCTATTTTGGGAAATGGAAAAACTATTGTATATTGTATATTAAACCATATTAGTACGCTGCTGGCTTCGTTATTTTATTAAACTTTGACATCGTTTGAAACCAATACGAAAAATTAATTTTTAATTTTTTTTACACAAAATATCGAGAGGTTGTGGGGTTCTGCTAAATGGGGAAATAGAAAGCGTCGTGGAACAAACAGAAATTTTTTGGAATCATATTTAGCAGAATTTATGTGGAGAACACGTCTCGGAAAACAAGACGCATTTAAAACCATTTTAAAAGATATCCGAGTTCTGGCCTCCACTATAATTATAATTATATTATTTATTTACTAATGCATTTATACATATTTTTTTAAATTTATAAACATATATTTATTCATTTATTTTTAAATTTTTTATTATTAATAATACATACATATTTTATATTTATTCATTATTTTGTTTATTTTATTTAATTGGCGGGGCGATAAATTTTATGCGGCATACTGGCGGAGCGATAACAAACAAGTACCCAACTTAACAACAAATTAAAAATGTATTTAAAAAAATGCAGTTTTATTCATTATAATTCTAAATTTTAAATTCTAATTATGTTTAAATATAGCCATAAATATTATATAAATAGAGATAAGGTTGTCAAATTGAATTGATAACAGGAACAGATCATGACTTATACATCAAATTATAATTAAATGTATACTCATTTTAGTAGGTAATTTCTTTTAAAAACTTTATAAACTATTGGGATTTTATATATATTATACTTTGTAAATTATTTTCATCAATATTTTGTTGTTATATTAACTTTAAACAAACAATGCTAAAAATAAATATGCTATTTCTATGAAAAGAAAGATTGTTATGTAAATTTACTGTACCTATTGATTTAAACTAAAGACTGATAAATATTTTGATAACAATAATAAAAACGATTCTATTACATACATTTTTGAATTAAAATTAATTTTTCATATTTTTTATTCATTTAATATTTTAATAACGGATATCTAAATAATATAAAATCTATTTATTTTTGTATTGTCAAAAAACTACACAAGCCAACTATTTACAATAAAAAAATTTTTTTATACATTTCATTATTAATTTCATTCAAAATTTGTTATTCTGAAAACATTCAATTTTATTCTAAATTAAATCAATTCAATACATAAATTTAATTTTCTTAACTTTTTAAGAGTTCTCTTAAAAAGTATATGATTTTGAGAATTCATAAAAGAAATAATTTTTTCCATAACCAAACTATTATTTTATTCTTAAGTAATTTTATGCATGTTATCCATTTTTTATAAATAAAATATGTTGTTTAAAATTGTATTTTATAAATGTTCGGTTTATTTATATTTACTAATATTAAAATATCTAACAAAAATTAATTAATGTTTTTAAAACATGTACAGATGTTGAAGTACTTTAATTTATAGTGCATACAATAGAAAAAAAGTGACTTAAAATATTTTGATGCAATTTTATTTAATTTTTGGTTGTAAATATTTAAGTGTGTCCTTGTCTTCTCAGTATGCAATTTAACACATTTTAAATTTTCATTAGTTTGTTAATTATTTATACAATACTTCTTTAGAGCTCATAGATCATACATCAAACGTGGTAATTGATTTATCTCACTGGAATATTAATGTTGATTTTGGATTGGCTAAAAGTAATGGGACTGTTGCTGTGATTCATAAGGCAACCCAGGGAATTAGATATATCGACTCTCGCTATAAAACCAGACGAATTGCAGCTGAAAAAGAAGGACTACTTTGGGGAGCATATCATTTTGGTACTAAAAGAAATGGTGTCACCCAGGCTAATCACTTTTTAAATCAAGTTGAAAATACATCGACAACTTTACTCGTTCTCAATATTGAGCCTTATAAAAATAAAATAATGACACAAAATCAAGTTGAAGATTTTATAAAAACTGTTCAAAATATAACTAGAAATTTTGTTGTGATATATGCTAGTTATAACACCTTAAAAAGCTACTCTACCCCATTTTTATTAAAAAATCCACTATGGATAGCTCTTTATAACACATCACTTAAATTGCCGCCTGGTTGGGATCAATGGGTCTTATGGCAATACACAGATGGAAATAAGGGTTTATGGCCACATGGAGTAAACGGAGTTGGCTTATGTGATAGAAATAAATTTAATGGTTCAGTTGATAAACTGAGAGCATTTTGGCCGAATGGAAGTTTGCCTCTTTTAGGAGTTTAAAAATATTTGTATATTTTTTATCACAATTTGGAGTTTGACTTAATTTGTTATTGTTTACTCAATTACAATTTCTAACTTATCATTTTAATAATAAATATATAAATAATCAATATTAAAGGGAGATTAAGGATTTTACAACTAACAGGAAATGAGATAAAGTGTTATCTATGAACAAGTATATATATTATGTTTATTGAATATTAATTATAACTGTTATACATATTCTGGTAGCTAAAATTTAGTAAAATCCTCAACATTAATATTCAATTTTTCAATATAATATTTGGGAAATAATAAAATTGGTATAATTTACAACAAAATTTACTCATTAAATATAAGTATAAATAAATTTATTTTAGAAAATATGATAATTAATTAAATTAAATGTATGTTTCACTTATTATAAAATGTATTAAATCCCTAAAGGAAAAAATCATAAGGTTTAATACTACATATAATTTTTTGTTTCCATAAATACTAAAACTATAAAAAGTCAACTAAGCTCTATCAATAATTAGTAGGTTTCTTTTTATTCTATTGCTTAATTTCCTTATTCTTCAATTTTTATGGTGTACTTACAAATGTTTTCTTTAGTAATCTTAGTCGGATTTTTATTTTAAATATAACATACTGGTCAATAATAATAAACCTATTACTTTAACAAAATATCAAAAGAAAGCTACCTTTGTCCAAATTGATTTTATAAGTGTTGATTATCCATCTCATTTTTATAGGCATTTTGTAAATCTTGATAGTCTAGCTAGTTAGTAATTACCTACAAACATTCTATTCACTTCAAACAAGAAAATTAATTTAAACTACCGCTTAAACATACCTACTTTTTTTAAATTTTTATTTTGTAATTATTGACACCTACTTAACCTACCTCACACTAAGTAAAATACAAATATACATTTGACCAAACCATATAAATGCATGAGTTTATTTAGTTGTTTTTAACCTTACAGTACCTATGTCATATGTAAATGAGATATTATAATTTTTATGTAGTATGTTTAACAGATTTTAGCTATTTGTAAACTTATTAACAACAATAAATTAAAATTAAGTTTATCTTTTAATGGCAATCAGTACACTGCACATTTATTTTTAAGTAAGACCTGAAAAAAGTGGTGGAGGGGCTTAGGCCAACTTTAACAATTTATAAATGTATATAACATCTTACTGGTATCTACGATCTACTTACGTATATTATATGTTAATCATCAACATTTTATTTGTTATAAATCTCTATTGATTATATTATATTATAAATTATCTATTAAATAACTTTTAAGTCTTCAGATAATTTGTAGTAATAATATAATTATAAAATTGTCACATATACATACGTGTATATGTGTATTATATAATATATATTATGTGATGTAGACATTTATTATTATTATTATTATTATTATTAAATGTATTATTATTATATACTTTTTAATGAAATTCAAAATTTTTAAAGAAAATGTTATTATTTTACTTATTGCGTGTTATATAATATATAACTACTCGTAACGGTTGTAAGATTTATATATATATTATATACATATATATGATTAATAAACGAGTAATTATTGTTGTAGCAAATAGTTGTTTTTTTTTTCTTTAAGGTAATTTGGTCGTTTCCACACTTGTATATATACATATTGTTAAGCCGCACGTAACTGCTTTAAAATAACTGTTAACTTGGACGAAGTGAAATATTTGGCGATTTGGCCGCAATACAACGAGGTGTGTTGGACGATCACACGACGATACGTAATACAAGTCTTATACTTTTATGCGAAATAGAAATTTGCTTGTACTATATACCTGTCTTATCAGCAAATAACCTTATTTATAATTTTTTTTTCGATAGATTATAATATTAGTGATCGCAAAAAATAACACTAGCCCGAAGTTATATGCTTTGTGTAGGTACCTATAATCTACTAGATAATTAGTAGGTAATCTAATATACATTGATACCACCTGTTTATCAAACCATAATAATATGGTACCTACGGCTGCAGTAAATAATGTATGGCGGTGGTTTAAATTGCTGACAATTTTGAGATTAGTAACTATCAAGCTCTCCAATAAATGTATATTTAAATACTGTAGTAAGTTCCTTTTTCATCACACGTGTAATATTTTTTAGATGTTTTCCGAATTTAAATTACAATATATGTTATCTGTACAGCAGTTAGTAGAGGTCTGTTATGGTTTATTTGGATACGGTCATCGTCGTTAGTGAAACTTTAATACCAAAGTATCATAAAAAACTTGAATTAGTGGCGAAGTGGATTCAGGTTAAATTTAAAAATTTTAAGCATACCTAGTTACAAATCCAAAGTTAAAAAGTAATTTGTTATTTTAAGGTGGTCTATGAAAATTTAAATTTGCTTATTGATGAGAACGAGTTATGTTAATGTTGTCTAATTGCCTTTATTGTTTATAATTTACACATAAATTCGTTTATGTTGCTTGCTACTTGTACAAGTGATTTCCATTCATTATTGAACCAACTTTGTTACTTTATAATACTACTTTTCGTTTGAAAAAAGTAAAGTTTATTAATTCTTTAAACGTATTTTATTATTTAAGATGAACAAAAATTAACTATACTCATCGTGTCAATCGTGAGAATATGCGGTAGTCTGATAAAAATTAGTTCTTTTGTGACACCTTCCCGGCTCCCATAGTGCCATAGTGGATTTGGTTTGGATGGTGATGCGTAAAATTAGCTTGTTATCTGGTTGGATATACCTTGTACTTATTTAAACAAATAATAGCTTTATTTTGTGTATTACATTATGCTTTCTACAACTAAAAAAAATCATTTATAATATTCTAATAGAATTCAATATTTATAAAATTTAAATTAATTTTTTAAATACTTAAACATTAATACTCGTATTACAAAATAAGTTTATTTTAAGATCTTTAAGCTTTTGAAACAATTTAATAACCTATATAAATATAAATACTCAAGTATTTTTATTTGAATTATATGCATCATACACTCCCCTTAAAAAAGATGTGGACTTGTGGGGAAATCGACCCATATGCTGAAATAAATTTCTATACATGCCAACACCACTGAGTCTACATTGTATATATTAAAACCGTAAATATAATTTTGTATAGAAGAAAGCTGTTCACAACAACTATGTCTCGGGGAATAACAAAAATACTAAAGCAAAACCGTAATATAATTTTTAAGGCGTTTACAAATAAATAATAATAACATATACTTATATCGATTAAAATTATAATTCAATAATGAGGTAAATTCTTATCTTTAAACGATGAGATAAGGCAGGGATATTGACACTAAACAAATTACCGTTGGTTTGCAGACGCGTTAACTGTGCTATATGACGCGTATTATTATGCAATTAAGGCACGCACTAAAATAATAAAAAAAAATTCAATAGTACCTCAACGAACAGTTCTTATAAGAAAAATGTATTGTTTAGTTAATATATATTTTACGTACAGATGGACTTCGGGTAAACCAATTTATTTGGTAGTTCGAAAATCGGTAGAACACGCATACACACCAATGAGCTTCAGCTTCCCTCCTAATAATTGTATTTTTATGTTAAAAATATCATGCGAGACTAGAGTCCGTCTAAAAGTCAAATCATACGTCCTCCTAAATAACTATATAAGTTACATAATATATACAGGTAACACTTTTTTTTTCAGCTGTCAATTTGAGTACAATAGAGGTGAATTCCGGAAAGAGAGACAATGATGGTTTCCCGATTCCTGTGACGTTCGAGCACCACAATTACGATCGTCTGGTGTCCAAATTGAACTTAATTAATGTCAACTATCCAAACATCACCAGACTGTACACTGTGGGCAAAAGTGTGCAAGGGAGAGACTTATACGTGCTCGAAATATCCACGAGTCCCGGACGACACGAACCTGGTAATTTTCACTTAAACGCTGGGAGGGTAGTGTATTAGCTTCTCCTCTATATCAAAAAAAAATTTCTGCAGAATATTATTGTATATTATTTGGATTTTAGTTATTAGCCATGAATATTATATTTGGATAGTTTCCAATTTTTTTCTTTCCTCTTCAAACCAGAATATTTTTTGGCAGACTTTTTATTAATATACATATTCCTTGGAATTTTAATCAATATTTTGTTAGTAACAAGTATCAAAACTATTGGAAAAAATATTTAAAGTATAATATTTAAAATTACTTATTTTTATCTAATTGTAATAATACATTAATACTTAACAGAGGAAAATTTACGATTTTGGCACCCTTTCCCCCTAAGAAAACTTAAACACTAACAATTTAATTTCTAACGTGACGAGACTTACAATTTTGTGCCCGGAGTATTGCCTCTCTTCGCACCCCTCCCCACTAAATATGCCTTTGAGACTGAATATTAAGTATAAACCTGCTTAATGTTCCAAATATAATAGACAATATCTGTTCATATAATTTGAATATACTATTTAAAGTGTGTTTCAAATTGTTTCAGAAAAATATTAAGAATAATTAATCTTTTATATCAGATATGTAAGTTACAATATCTAACTTAATTAATTTTAAACTTATTTCAATTATAAATCTCCGAAAACACAATTCTAAAATCCGTATTTTTATATATAAAAATTAATAATGATAAATCCTTAATTTTTTTTTAGAGTACAACATTTATATAGTACTATATATTTTATAATTAAAATATGGTTAAAATCGAGTATAGGAATTATAATTTTTAACTTAAGTAATATTACAAGTATACCGTTCTAATTTCCAAATTTTATTATTTTTTTAAAACTTCTTTAAAAATTTTAATATTTTGAAGTATAATATTTTCTTTGAATATATACCTATTTATATTTAATAAATTTAACTTAGAATTTAAATAAACACGAACTTGTAATATATAATTTGAAAAATGACTATTTTTAAAGAAAAACGTATGAGTAAAATAACATAACATTTTCAAGATTATTGACCCAAAACCAAAAATATTATTTTTAAATAAGTAAAATAAAAAAATTAATTTCATAAGTCATCTAAAAGTTGTCTAAGAAACAAAATATTTTAAAAACGATATCATGTCCAGATAGTATACTTACGAATATGTATAAATATTTTATCACTATATTTCTATTCTGTGCAGTTATTTGTTTTTAAGTTACAATTAATAAAATATTGTTGAAAACTTGTGTTTTTTCTAAATATTTAAATAAAGTATAAATTTCTACTTTTTATTCTTTAAAATACAGACTATATGATTTTTTTTACAAGAGACCCCCTTCAAATTGTCTTTTAACTTCCCACACATAGTTTAACAAAAAAATATAATAATTAACATTTATGTGTTTTAAACATATTTAGGGTAACTAAAATAACTGACGTATTATAGAAGTGTGGTGTATAACAGCGAAAAAGTCTGTGAAACCAATATTTTAAATATGTTTTGTATAAATAAAAAATAAAATGTTTAAACTTTATAATTTTTATTAAAATTATCATAAATACTAATATACAATAAGGGTCCGGAATAATTTACAGTACCGTAGTTGAAAAATTCATACGGGAGGCTGCTTTGTAGACTGTAGTAATACAATATATGTATCTGATATGTATAAATATTAGTAATATTACTAAGACTTAAGCATTATGGTTTAGGCAAACCGGAGTTCAAGTACGTGGCTAACATGCATGGGAACGAAGCAATCGGTCGGGAAATGTTGCTGTTGCTTGCCCAATACTTGTGCCAGAACTACGGTATCGAACAACGCGTCACTCGGTTGATGGACGGCGTGCGGATACACCTGATGCCGACGATGAATCCAGACGGATACGAAATATCCAGACAAGGTATTAAAATGCTGTCGTAATTTTAACGAGTTGCACCTGTAGAGTGCAGTTTGGGTCGCTCTACTTAAAAAATGCGTTTTTCGTACTAATAATAAGTTATTCGATACTTGTTAGGTAGATTAATAAATTAGTATTTTTATTAAAGTATAATATTATATTCGAATATACGATAATGTTTATCGCAGGAATCGAAGACGTGAACGACTTGGTAGGCCGCGACAACGCGAACAGAGTGGACTTGAATCGCAATTTTCCGGATAATCGACATTCCTTGCACGTGAGTATTTACATACAGGTTATAATTATGAATAAATAAAAATCACACACTCATTCATGTATCTGAATCTGGACTTTTAAAAACTATATATTTTTTGTAGGTATGAGTATGGCCAGTATGGGTATTGGTGCTAACCATTGATTATGTATTTATAATAAATACTAATACTTACACTCAATATAGTATAGCTAAGAGAAAATAAGCGTGAATCTCGCTGAATTTTTTATTTTGGGCGGGATTGTGGGAGAGCCATTAATATATTTTACTTTTTGTAGTTATTGTTTATAATTTTATAAATATGTATATATAACAGTTTTTTTTCCTAAAATTCAAATATTGGTGTTTCTTAATCGTTTTGTTATGTATTACTTGAATTACAAATAGTTAAATGACAACAAACCATCAGTAAAGACTAAAGGCATACATTTGGTCAACCCGTTTGGTAATTTACAATAAATTATCTTCCATTTTTGAAAGAATTTTGAAATGCACTCCACTCTGTAGTCCAGCGGTGGCCAAACTTTTTTTACTTCGGGCCATAATAAAAAAAAAACTTTTTTACCGCGGGCCTTTTTTTTACGTAAATATAAAATATTATAATTCTTTCGCGGACCAGATATTAAATGATGGTGGGCTGGAGTTGGCCCGCGGACCGTAGTTTGGCCACCACAATACAGTGTTGGTTAATTTTTCGTATTTTAATATTACTAGTGTTCAGCAAAGAGAAGAAAATTGACTTACACATTTGTTGAAAAATTTTCCAAATATAACAAAAACAAATTATTTTATAATGAATTTTAATATTTAATAATTTATCGTTGTATGCATTTATTTTGTTTTAAAAATGTTTAATGTTAAATCCATTTCACTGAAAGTTAACGACGTTAACGTTAACATTTGCTAAATCTTAAACTTGGGAAGTTTGAATATATATATTGTGTCATATACTCATATTATACGTGTCTGTTTCTCGTTAACTTTTAAATCTCCTCGTAATTTATAGGTACAGAAACAAGAACCGGAAACCAAAGCAATCATCGAATGGATTAAAAGCATTCCGTTCGTTTTAAGCGCCAATCTACATGGCGGAGCCCTCGTAGCCAACTATCCCTTCGACAGCAGCGCGATTGACGGTAATCCCAATCCGCAGGCTTCGTATACCCCCGACAACGACGTATTCGTGCTATTGGCAAAAACATATTCCATGGTTAGTATACAACGTTCACGATTTTGGTGAAAAAATAACCGAAACAGTAGTCGGTGGTATATTTTTTAAAATTATAATATTGTGTTTAATTGTGTCATTTAAGGGTTGAAAAAAAATATGAAACATAAATAAACTTATCGTTTGTTCGCAGAATCATCCAAAAATGCATTTGGATAGCAACAAGTGTGCAAACGACACGACGTCGTTCAAGGACGGGATAGTTAACGGTGCCTCGTGGTATAGCGTGGTTGGCGGCATGCAAGACTTTAACTACTTGAATACGAATTGCTTCGAACTGACGTTTGAACTGGGCTGCACTAAGTTTCCGTTTCAGAAGGAATTAGAAGGTTACTGGTTGGACAATCGCGAGTCCCTGCTCACGTTCATGGAACAAGTCAACAGAGGCGTGAAGGGATTCGTGTTGGATGACAAGGGACACGGTGTGCGTAACGCGGATATTTCGGTCGTGGGCATTGAACACCCCGTGAAATCGGCGAACGATGGCGATTACTGGCGGATATTGGTGCCAGGAGATTACGAAATATCGGTGACGGCATATGGGTAAGACAAAACAATATAGTTTTGCTAGAAACTTAATATATTTTAATTATTTAATACACTTTTGTATTGTTTAAATCGTCTTAAATTCAAACGATTCTTTAGTTACAATTAATCATTATCATTTATTCTGATGATGTTTCGAAGTAACTAAATACGTAACGGTTGTTACCTATATATTGACTAATTTGGTTTATACATATTTGTACATGACTGTTTGCAGTAGCGGATCTATGATTTTTTTTTTTTGGGGGGGGGGGCAAAATTTTTCATATGTACATGATATTTATAATTTTGTTAACACAATATTTAGGATTTGATGTTAGGCTTTACAAATGTAATATAACTGTCAAAGGCAAGCCTGTGCCCCTCACCCTACTCCTTGAATACGCCACTGACTTTGACATCTCGCTTACATTTTTACAGCCATAAATTCGGTATATATAATCATATTTTTATAACATTATTAGTTTTGGAAGCATGGATCTAACAATTTCTTAGCGTGATCAAGATTATTTATTACTACATTTTGGACTAGTACAATAATTATTTTTTAATGCATCTTTGGATTCAATTCTGCCGAACAATATCAATTTCGAGCCTTTGGTTTAATGTCTACAAATTAAAGAATGCGCTTCGTTGTGTTTATAGGTACAAAAAGAAGACTCAGTCCGTCCACGTTTACAACTCTACGACACCCAGTTGGTTGAACTTCACTTTAATCAAGGAAAACCTCGACGAATGGTCTCAAGTCAACGATTTTGGTTTGAGATCGAACATGATTAAAATGAACGATTACAATACGAAAGCAATGTTTCTGAGCAACCTCAAGGAATTGGAAAATAGTTTGTCAAATGTAGCAGAATTAGTTACAACGCCCAATTCCTTAGACTACCATTCAGCGGAAAGTTCAATAATTCAATTTAAAGTCACTGAGAATGTAAGGATGACATTTATGTATTTAATAATAAGTAATAATAATATGATATATAATATAATACGTTTATTCTTTTTATCTCGGTATAGGTGGGATCACCTGACGAATTCAAGTTCAAAATTGCCATTTTAGGTGGATTGTACGTGAATGAACCTGCTACTCGTGAGATATTATTATTTTTGGCTAGACATTACGTCGAGGGTTACAGAAAAAAAGACAAGGATATAGTTTCATTTTTATCAAAAGTTGTGCTACATTTTATACCCTACTTCGAACAAAATGAGAATTCTTACGAAAAAACGTGTTCGACCGACGATCAAGCAGTAGTTACCTCACCACTGTTAATAGCCACTAACCAACAAGATGAGCAGAAGACCACTAATAACTTGTGGAAAATGTTACAACGTGAACAGTTTGATATGATGTTCATTCTGGAAGGTGGATCTATTTCAATAAAGTTAGTATATTATTCATTATTATAAATCATATTATGAAATTTATTATTAATTATAGTGCCTACATTTAGTAACAGCATTTAACATTTTATAATTATTTTGTAGAGGTCCAACAATTCATCCAAGAAACACAATTTCAATAATACTACAGGATTATGAAGAGTTATTTTATAGTAACTTAAAAAACGTGAGTAATCTTATAATATACTAAAGTTATAAAAATGTAATATTTTTATTTATTATTATCATTGTTCTTTGTATTATATTTTTAGACTTGTGGTGAACCATTAGATCGTAAAATCAATGATGTTAAACAAAACGTCTTGGATACATTCAACAATGTTTTAAAAATCAAAACTGTACGTAGAAAAATATATAATTTCATAAAAGTTAAAACTCAATCGGAAACCTAACTTGGGTTCTGTCTAATTACGTACAACACAGTAAATCTGTATTCAGAAGAATACATTTTATGTTGTTCGTTTTACTATAATAGTAAATTAAACCTATTATCACATTTAAGGTAAAAATATTATCTAGGGCATCATCTCATAGGCTTTTATTGATTTTAAAATCATAATATTTTTCCATATAGTTATAAACTTATAACTCACATTAATATTTTGATATAAATAATGTCCTATGCAATGCTCTAGAGTCTAGATATTATTCTTGGAATATTCTTACCTTTAAATTTGATAATAGGTCAATTCACTTTAATATTAAATCAGATAACAGCACTAAATTAGTTTTGTTGAATGCAGATTTTTCATGTTAAAATGTTTGTAAGACAAAATATTGTATAGTTTTTGAGTGCCATTTCATTAAAGAAAAAACTAAGAGTTCAATTATTTACAGATGGCATTGCGTTTAACCTGCTGTAACTACATTAATCCGTTGGAAACAGTGTACGTTTGGATGAAAAGTTACCACATGCTCAAAGTCGTCATAGAAAACATTCAAGGTATTCAAGGATCAGTTGTGGACAAATTAGGCAAACCTATTCGTAACGCAATTGTATCAATAAATATGTTTGCTGACATTTATACAGTCACTCCTAATTCTGCTGTTTTCAAAGCACACTTACCGATAGGTTTATATAATATTCATGTAAGTTAAGTTATTTTAGACAATGAAAAATATGATAAATAGTTCAAATGTGTTCATTTAGGTCAAGGCAACTGGATATTTGATGAAAAGTATTTCAATAAGCGTACACCGTGGAACTGTTACCATTTTCAAAGTTATTATGTCACCTGTAGGCCATGGTTCCGCAATTCTAGAATTAAGCACATTAGTTAAGGGTAAGTAATGTTTTTTGATATTTAACTAATTCTGTCTTAAAAAAGTTAAAACCCTTTATTGTTTTGAACTTTATTTAATTAGGTTCTGTTATGGATATTGAAAATAGACCAATAGAGGGTGCAATCATAACTGACGATTCATCTTCATCGGTTTCATCTAGTTATCATAATGGAACTTATAAATTATATGTTGGAGAAGGTGAATTTATTGTTATTTATATATAAATGTTATTATTTGCTTGTACCTATTTATATTAAATGTTATTTTAAAGGTGTCAGAACTATACGAGTTAGTGCTCATGGATATTACACATCCGTAAAATCGATAAATATTCTAGATAACAGACCTCAGACAGTGATTTTTAAATTAATTAAAGATGAGAGAGTTTTTAATATGCCAAGGTTGATGTTTATAGTCCTTACAGGTAGTTAAAAACAAAAAAATTAAATTTTTCAAATAAAAATTCTATCCTTATTTCTTATGTTTTTTATTTAGTTTTTATAATCTCTATTATTGGAGTAAGTTGGTATCATTTCTACCTTCGATGGAAAACAGGAAGACCGTCATCATTTGCCTATAAAAATGGTTTTGCATTGCTACCACAAAAACCTTATCTTTTTGATGATGATGATGAAGTTGAACTATTTCGCAACCCAGTCATTAAAGGTAAGTTGTAAATAAACATTTAAATATAGTCTGCAAGATAAAAATTTATTTTATTTTAGTTTCTTGAAACATATATCCAGTATTTAATTTATTACATATTGTGCACTATTTATATTTATTATTTTGAAATACCAGGGGTGGCCAACTTTAATAGACTTGCGATTGACCTTTCCAGTTTTTCTAGGTTGTTGCAATTGACCAAAAAAAAAAATATATATATATATAAATATATTTTATTTGTGGGATATACAAAGATGCACAAATTTACAAAAAAAATTTTTTATTTGTTTTTTGAAAAAAATTCAAAAATTCAAGAAAATGCAAAAGGGTGTCGCAATTGGCTTAAATTCATCTTGTGATTGACCGGTTGGCCACCTCTGAACTATACCATGCAATAAAATAGTATATGTATTTATTTTATAGCTTTTAGCTTTACATTATTTTATAAATAAATAGAATACAATTTTTAAAGCATTTAGATTTACATAGATTTTAAACTGGATAGAATTGCCTTTATTTTTCAATGAAATATAAATTTTAAATATACAATTCTGAGATTAGTGCTTCAAGAGTTTACAGCTAATATGTTTTAATTATTTTGATGTAAATTTAATAACTATTTACTAACAATTCTCTTAACTTTAAACTATGAATTTACTAATAGTTATTATTAATTTTATGGTATCTATGTATTTTTATGATATCTCAATTTATTGTATCTATGCAAAATATAATAATTTAATAACGAAAATTGTAAATTAATTTGCAGATTCTGCGACTAGGCCATATCACGATGATTCAGACATAAGTTTCACTGATAGTTCAGATGAGTCAGTATCTTGCTATGTTCGGTAATCATTTTAATCCCACTATAGTTTATTATATATTTAAGAACAATCCTAATGTGCTATACTTCAAGGGGGCCAATTTAAAATTTTTAATTTCCATTATGTACTAGTCAATGAAAGCATGCACTTGATTTATGTTTTAACAGGGAAATCTATATTTTGTTAAGTAACATCTAGTGCAATCCTTAATTGTTTAGTATTTACGGTTTATATTTTTTATTATTATACTGACCTTTTAGTTAACGACATTTTTTATTTTATATCTTATTATTAAAAATATATTTGAAATCTCATCTATCTAATTATACTAAAAAGTGTTGCATTTAAGTAATTTAAGATAAACTATAACTTGCACTACATTTATTATTACTTGTTAATTAGTTAAAACAAATTTATAATTGTACAAATCTTGTAATAATTATTTCATTTTAGTTAATAAATTATTTATATTTTTATACTTGCAAAACTAGCTTGTTGAACAAATTATATTTAGTTATTTTCACTAGAATTTTATAATATTTTTTATATAAAATTAAAAATTATTCAATTATGTTTTCTTCTTTATTTGATTTCATTTCATGTTCCTTACTTAGATGATTATCTAAAAACAGTTGTCTTCCAAATGCCTGACGGCATAGCATACAACTGAATTTGAGCCGTCCCTCTGCATGCATTTTCAAATGTTTCTTATAGTTACAAAATGACACAAAAGAACGATCACAAATGTCACATTTGTGCTGAACCATATGCTCTTGGACATGATTACTTCTTGACACCTTCACATTAAAAAATGTAAAATTAAAAAAGTAAAAATATAAATTATGATTTAAATATGACTTACCCAATTTTTAAAATATCTAGGACAATAAAAACATTTAAACTGCTTGATACCGGAATGGCCTTGTTCATGATTAACTCTACTGCTTGATGCACTGAATGTTTTATCACAACCTTCATGACGGCATTTGTAAGGGCGTTCTTTGGTATGTACACGCATATGTTTTTGTACGAGATCCTTGAGTCTGAAACAACGGCCACATACCGGACAGGCAAAAGGTTTCTCGCCAGTGTGCACTCTTTCATGGTTTACCTAAAATAAGGTGTTATATTGTATAATTCTTAATCCAATTAATGGAAACATGATAAATTACTTTTTCAATAGGTTTAACAAAAGTTTTTCCACAGAAACGACATTCGTGTAATCGGCGTAAACGTTCAGGAGGTTCAATATGTGTGATGGCATGATGTTTCAAAGAGTTTTTATCAATAAAAGTAGCATCGCAAACATCACAAATTAATATTTCACGTGGTTTACGTCGCATTTCATGTGCTCTTTGATGACACCGGAGACGAAATTCCGAATCATAACATTTATTACATGTACTAAAATAATTAAAGATTAATCATTTAATATAAAGCCATAATAAGATTAAATCATACTTGCATAAAAATTTTAGATTAGAAAATTCAGGATTTTGATGAGCAATTAAATGTGTGTCCATCATTTCAGGTGCTACTGGTTGATCACAAAATGGACATTTATTTGAATCATTCACATGTACCATAAGATGTGTTCTTAAATAACCTTCTGAATCAAATTCTCCACCACAATGTGGACAAATATGTTTTGATCGAACATTAGGAACTGTGCGACTATTATTACGAATAGCTGGATTTTTGCTATCAACATTTTTTTTAGATTTAGGTGTTGTTGCATCATCTTCTATGCAGTTATGTTTGTTTAACTTGGACCAATGGTCAGATTTAACATTACATGCTATACACTTCCAAGTTAACAATAAACAATTCTCCAAATTTTCTAATTGAGAGTAATCATTACATTCAGATGATTTTTCTAAAATTGGAATAATGTTGCAATTAGTTGGTTTATTTTGAAATAATATTTGCTCAATATCAAATTGATTAATATCAGATTTTAATCGTATAACACGGATTCGCTTCTTGAAACTTAATTTACGGGCTTCGACTTGGAAATAATCATTAACTTTATCAGCTACAGCTACTTGATGAAGTAAATAAATGGGAATATCAAAATACCGATCACCATATGAATCCGTGATACAATGATTTGAATAAATATTAGAAGAAAACATGCTAGTATGATTTTGATACGCTTCGCTTTTAATTTTTGTATTTTCATCTTTTATTACATCAACAAAATCTTCTGAAATAGTTTTCATAGTTGTTGTTTCTTCTGATTTAATATTAACCAAATGCTTCATTGCCACATCTTTATGGTTTGTAAAAAAGTAGCCATTTCCCCATTTGATCCAAGTTCCCCTCTCAGGATTTTGTTCACAAATGGTACCAGGAATATCTTTTAATGTATTATTAGGGTTATCATTTTCATTTACCTAAAAATGATAATTTTATCACATTATATGTATAATATAATAAACAAATTATTTTTGAAAATACTAACCTGAAATACAACTTCTTGACCTTTGTGACAATTATTTATATGTTCTTCAATTGATGGGAAATTTATATTGCATTCAGAACAGTGATAAAGATTTGATTCTTCGAGAATTTCTGTTTCTACTGTTTCTGATGGACGCAATGTTTTAGCCGGATCATCAATTGTAAATTCTTCAATAAATTTCTTAACTCCAGTTTCTGCATCAGTTTCAGTTTGCCGCTCATCATTCTGATAATCTTCTTCTCCCACAAGGTTATCGTATTCTCCAACTTCGTTATCTGGTTCCGGTTCATCGTCTAATTAAAAAAATAATAATATACTCTCAGTTGCACAATAATAGAACACTTGACTTGCCATCTGGATACACTACGATCATTTCATCATTGTCTTGCATTGATTTCTCAGCTTCATCTTCCTTGTCGGTGCAAATTTTATCCAAATGTGCGACCAATGAGTTGATGTCATCGCACTGTTTTCCACAGAAAGGACACTGAATATTTGTGGTCAAACTTAATAAATGATATTTTAATAGGTCTTGGTTGGAAAACCTGTCCTCGCAGCAAAGTGGGCACGCGACGCTCTCCATGAAAATGCTGAAACAGATTTCATTCAAGTCAAATTTTGAACTAAAACAAATCTAAAAACGTAAATTTCCAAAACTATTGACAAACGCCAACGAACATCATCTTATATTGATTGATACAAACTTACTGTGCGGATAACCTTCGTCGTGTTTAAGAAGTTCGAGAGTATAACTTGCCAACGACCTGGAACTGACGCTAACAAATCAATTCATTTTGTGAGTAAAAACTAAAAAACCAACGTCAATACAATTCGATCCATAGTAAAATAGCGAATGTACCTGAATTTTTAAAATGTACCGCCTAAACGCGTTAGTAACTTCAGAAATGTTATTGAATCTCTGACCGCTACGACGCGGGTAGTAGTAGGACGACAGTCGTGTTGTGTTACGTTAACGACGTCAGACGAATGTACGTACCGCCATGATTGTTTGCCGATTAAAACGTTGTTTCTAACCATTTTGGTTACGTAAGGATAACCGGAGTACGGTATTGTCGGAGCAGGTCGTGTCGTGGTTACTCGCAAAGAACATTATATAGAATTCAATGCATAGAGTAAGTTGTACCACAAAATATATATACATATATGGTGCAATCAAATGATAATATAGTTTATGGTGATATCATATCAGATATCCGATATCATTTCGATTTCCTTAAAATTGGTCATTCGTGGGCGTATTGCATATTTGCATTGCGCAGGCTACAATTTTGTAAAACAGACAACATTACAACAGTCAATGTTCAACAGAGCAAGTTAACGATCGCAGCCTCACAAGATCTAAAGAATTACAGCGGCAGCCTGCAGCTGATGACAACGTATGCGCACATTGTACAGTGCGACCACTGAACAACATTAAATGCTATCGGCTCTTAAGTGTCAGGATATAGGTAAAAAATATAAATAAGTTTATTTACGATTTACTGGTAGGTAGTCAACAGTAAATATACAAACGATTCTAAATAATGATATAATATAATATTTTCTAATAAAAAATAATTTATAAATTTTTTTTTATGTATACACAATAAGTAGAAGTTTATAAATCGTTCGATCCTCAACTAAGAGGGTGCCTTTTGATAGTTAGTTTGATAGAAGTTAAATTTGGATTTTTAAAATGTCAAGAATAAATATTCCCACTATTTTTCAAAATAATCAAGAACAAATATAAAATAAAGGAAAATCCGAAATTTTACATAAATCCAAAAAAAAATTACAGTACTACAGTAGTTACCGTCTTAAAATTTTTACCAAAAGCTTTTTATTTTTAGCATATCCCACATTTAGTATAATTTCCAAAATATTTTGACTAAGCTATTTATAGGCGTCTAGATACTAAAGTGTTCGTAATATGTTTAAATGATAATTTTCTACGCATAAAAACATTTTCTAATTATTTTGACTATTTTTGAACTATATATAGTTAAAATAAAAGTATCAGTCAAAAAATTTCAAAATTGAGTATATATCTCGTATAAATTAATCTATAAAAGCACAATTTATTTTTATAAGTATTTGATGTTTAAATTTTGACAATACCATGAAAATTGATTAAACATGCAATTTTTATAATATCTAAGATTTAACAATGTAATATTAAGTTCCTTTAATTCATACTAAAACCAAAGTCTAAAAAATATAAAAGCATAATTTTTTAATACACATAAAAAATTGAATTTGGTTGAAACTAAACATGAAGATATTTGTTATTTTGTTATAATATTCCACCATTCAACCATGAACTAAGATATTGTGGTTTAACCAACTGTATTACTAATAGTAAAATAAATTACTTAAATAGCATTATCGAAAAAACATAAAATGAAATATACTTATTGATATAGGCTAGGGGTGGCAAACCCTACAGCATGCGTGTAAAAAGCAGCACGTTGATCAAATTTCAATGGCTCGTAAAAAAATTGAAATTATTAAAAATTATGCTATTTATTAAGTTTTGGTTAAAACTATTATAAGAAATTCAAAGAAACAAATTAAATACATTTAAAAAAATAAAATTATAAAATAAAAGGTGCGTCTACTTAATAAAATAATATATAATAAATCTGTAAATTTATTTTTATCCTTAGAAAATATAATTTCTTTTGGGCACGTGAACAATTTTCAAAACCTTGATTGGGAAATTTTGGCACTTGACCCTAGACAGGTTTGCTTATTAACTTGTGTAGTCTTTCAAAATAAAAGATAATAATAAAATATATAAATTTGGTTCTTATTTTTGTGGTTTTTTTCTGTATCCTTTTCCTTAGTTATCCCACATAACTGTAAGTCTGTACATGTAAGTTTGTAACAAATTATTATTTGAATGTAATTTGTTTTATAATTAAATATCAGATTATTGATTTCATTACTTACTTACAAGTTACATTTCAATAACTACTTAATTACTGGCAAATAACAAAAGTTAAAACTACTTAAGTCTTAAGTATAGACCTTACATCATGGTCTTGAACTCTTGAGACACCAAACAGATAAATAATAATAATAGGATATTAATAGTGGTTTAATCATAGAAAAAAATAGCATGGTTATGAGTACAACATGATATGTATATTAAATGTAAGATAATATTTTTATTCCATAATATAAAACATTATTTTAAACATTGTTGTACAATACAATATCATATACTCTAAATAATTTTAAAAAATGTATTATTTATGAGTGAAGGAAGAAAGATTTATTGGTACAATCAATATATACATATTGATCTTTGATAATCATATCACAGAATAAATGAGATTTCATTTATTCTATATTATGTAGATACTTTTAAATGTACTACAATATTATATATTACCATTGATAATTGAATATACTATAATGTGTTATGTAATTAATCTTATAGACTTGTGATTCATATCGTAAGTTATAAATTATTTATTTTGATTTGTTAGCTTAATATAAATATAAATAAATCATTATTTGGAAGAAAATTAGATTTTTTTTAAAATATAATTAAAAACACAAATACAAATATGAAGATATATTTATATAAGTAAAAAAAAAAAATCAATAAATGTTAATTATATTTATAAATCTTGGTATAAAGACATATAAGTATTATTTAATAATTTTTATTAAATTGAACCAAGCATTTTAGTACTTGTTTGTTACAGCCTAATACCAATCAGTATACAATTAATTAATTTATGGTAAAATGATTAATATTTCTTATAATTTTGATATTGTATATAATATAATAATGTTGGCATATTATCGACTAAATATGGTGAATATTGTGTAAGGTATTCGGAAAAAAAACCAAAATGATAATCAACATTCAAATGAACAGCTTTAATTATTATCTTAGCAACTACTTGCCATGGTTATGATATAAATACTTATAAGGTGTTGTAACCAAATTTAAAGTTATTCCCTACCATGTTAAATACTGACATTTAATAGAATTTAATAAGAACAGCTGACAGCTGTTAAACTTAAAACAAAAAACTATGAAATTTAGGGATATTTAAGATTAGAGAAATAGTTTTATTTTTATTTATGTCTAATTATGAAATATTAATTATTATCTATTATGTTACTATTAACTGTAAACAATATAATATTACCTATTATTTTAATAAAGAATTTTGTTATTATAAATATAAAATATCCAAGTACAACAGACGGTCACCGGGAGGTAGTGCGATAAATTTTATACAGAGTGGTAACAGGGTGAATACAAACAAGTACTAAAAAGTTTAAATTTAAATTTATTGTAAAATAATATGTAATAAATATTACATAATATATAATAATATTTTAAGATTTCATAAAGTTAAGTAGTTTTAAGGTTTTTATTTATTTATTAGGCAAGTTATTTATAATATCAGTATCATTTCTCAAAATAATATACAATACACAATATAAATAATTCATATTAATAGAATAAACAAACTCTTAAAGAAATGATAGTTCATATTATATAAATATTTAAATATTTTTCAGATATAATTTTTAATATAATAAATTTGTTTTATAAATGTATTTTTTTTTTTTGCTTATAAGTTAAAATATATATCACTCAATAAATGAAAATAAATGTTCAGTCTCTGATCCTACAAGACTCCCAATAAAAATCAGCAGTTCTTAGACTTACCAAAGCACACCAACAGCTTGACAAATCAATGATAATCTATGAACCAAATCCATAAATAAAAGCTACCCTTTGGTAAAATTCTCCAAGAATGCGTTTCAATAAAGGTCTAGTAGCAGATTCTGTCAAAACTCTCACTCCATTGAATAAGACTGGTAACAATAACTTAAATGAGTCATCATCTAATTGTGCCAATAAATCGAAAACTGAGGTTAACATTTCAGACCAAACTGACTCATGTACTTCACTGTCCTAGAAATTAATTTATATTAATTTATATCATTGGTATATAATTTAACATCAAAGATTTTGTTAAAATATTTATTATGATACCTTATTCATACTGGTCTGTCTCTGTTCTTCGATTTCTGCTGGTAAATTGTCTTCATTTTTTTCAATAGAATCGGGTTGCCCTGGCATAGAATTAGCATGTTTTCTTTTTTTATATTCTTCAATTAAATTATCTAAATTTTTGCAACTTGCTATTGCATATACAGCATCATCGTCATCATCACTTCCACTATCTTCACTTTTTGATGTTAATGGTGCATTTGGATATATTTTTTTAAAATCTTCAAACTTAAAAGCGGTAGGTTTTTCAGTTGTTTCAAAAATATCATCGTTTTGTGCAACAAAAAAGAACACTGGTTTATCTCCTGCCCTATCAATAGCGCAATGTGTACCACTTTTATCCATAACTATTTCAACATATTTTTGGCAGGCATCATCAAATATACGTTTAAGTTCAAGTATAAAACTTTCAGTATCATTAGAAGGGGATTTTTTTTCAACAATATGTTTAATCTGATCAGAACTCAACTCTGATGTGCGATTGATACATATTTCAAAAAGTGCAACTAATGAGAGTGTCCAAGCTCCTCCAGCCTGTTTATATAAATTAGCTGCTTTTTCTAAACCAGCAACTTTTTGAATAAGAAATTTTAAACCGGGCCTTGAATCAAATTCCCATGATATGCCGTATGTCATATTTAAACATGAGATAAATGTATGAATCTGAGATTCGGTGAGTGAGGACAAATATCCAGGCATATGTTGTTTGTGTGGTTTAAACGATTGTTCATCCATTGGTGTCATCAAAGAAGACTGAAGAAGAATATTGGCTAAACTAAAGAAAATAAAAAATGTTTATTAATAACAAAAAACATTATTATTTACATGCTTTTATAAATTAATACCTTGGAATAGCTTTGTTGGTACCCTTTACTAACACATTTCCAATCATTTGTAATAACATTTCATTAACAAATAACCCAAGGACTATATTCTTGTAAGGAACACGTTCTGGTGATTTCTGCCATTGGTTGTCAATTTCTAAATTACACCAGTGATGACATAATAAAAATATGAAACTTCTCTCGTCATCAACAATTGTATCACTTTTAACTCTTTGATGATCTAACAAAAATACCTGAAAAATGGTTTACATTTGAGTAAAATGAAATAAATATATGATTTCTGAAGAACCAGTAATACTATAAAAATTTGTTTATTTAATACAGTGGTTTCCAATCTAGGGCGAGTGAAAACTTCCTCCCCCAGAAGGGAGGCACAATCAGTCATTATGGTGGTAATTAATATTTTTATTTATTAGATTATTTACATAAATAAAATAAAAATTAAAAATAAAATAATGACTGGTTATTATGTATTTCTAAAGTTTAGTGATTAAATACTCAAATATCCACTAGGGTAATTAATCAAAACAATACTTAGATTAGTTTCATTAAATAATGAAAAAGTATTATTATTAATAAAATAAGAAAAAATAGTCATTACATATTTCAATTAATGGAAGGAGAGGGAAATTTTTAAAACTCAACAAGGGGGTACATACTACATAGAATAAAAAAATGTTTTCAACCACGGATTTAAAATTAACATTTGAAAATTTGTTGTTACTAGCCTAGTAACAAACTATTTACTTTAATATCAAATATAGTATTAAAATTACTTAATTAAACAATTCTTTACTATTCAATTGTACTAAATATTGAAGTTTAAAAATGCATTTAAACATTTTTATGACATGTATTGATATTTTTATGTTATTAAAAGTTGCTAAATAATAAGTAATCACTAATTAAACTATTTGTTTAATACCAGAATGCATATATAATATTGCATTCAAATAAAAAGATTAAGTGAAGCCCAATACTGTTGAATACGTACTTATATGTTTTAGAATTTGATTTAATTATTATGTTAAATAATTTTTTTTTAATCAAAATAATAGGATTTACATTAAGAATTTTTTATAAATAAATTTTTAACTTAAAAAAAGCAGATTACCTGTTGCGACAGTTGTTTTAAATGCAAATTGTCATCTACCGTACTATCTCTTCTTGCAGCAACTTTAATACCAGCTGCTAAATCACCATAGAAACTATCTGAAAATGGACTGTACGTCATTGATACTCTGGTCAATGGATATAGAGAAATAGCACAAGCTCTGTGTAAACTAAAGCTGACTAGATCCCATTGATTTGTAGTGAAGATATCACCAGCACCCAAAACAAAATGTCTTAAACATGCACATCCTAAGCGTACAATGTTCTCTAAAGGTTGAACACAGAATTCGTTTAATACAAATAATAGTTGTTTCATCATAAGTGTTATTTCTTTTTCAAATTTCAATTCATAATTCTTATTCATTTTTAGGTAATTGACAATAAGATCAGTTGAATTTCCACATAATTGTTTAAAATTTTGTAAGTCACTAAGATCATGTGTTGATACAATTTTTCTTGCCCATGTTTGTATGGTAGGAAGAAGTAGCCGATTTATACAAAAACAACCAAATATATATCCTGTAATTTATTATTAATATTCTTTATTATTTAAATATTCGTTGCGCATTAAAAATAATTTTAACCTGGTGTTTCAGGAAATTCCTGTAATATGTCTAAGAGCAATTCAAGACTTTGCCTTTGGTATATAGCTGTTGTACCAGTAATTGCAGTACAAAGTCCTTCTACAATGCAGTACCATACTCTCAATATACCACAGGGTTGATCAATTTCTTCTAAAAGTACAACTTCATTTTTTGAATCTTCAATAGATAATTGATTATAATTTTCATTTTGAATATTTTGTAATTCGGGCACATCGTTATCAACCAAAGTAAAGACGTGGTTTCTAAATAAAATTTATGTGAATATTAAAAAGACATTACATTAAGGTTTGTTATATCATCTCTACTTAGTGTACTAAGTATTTAATATACCTATATAATTCTTTATTTATTTTTTTATCTAAAATTCTAACGTATATATCTGTTATTACGTACTCATTAATTTACAAAAGAGCTTATCCCAAATATTCATAATCAAAAAGAAAATTAACAATATTTCTGAAGATGTTGTGAATATGTATTAAATTCTTAACACCTATATAACAATATTAATAATAATATTTTTATATACTTTTTAATATCCTAGAATAGGCACAAATTGTTTAATCATAAAAGTTTTAACAAAAATTTACTAGATACTTTTAAAAATATTGTTTAAATGAATTTAATATATATATATATATAAAATAATTAGGAATTTAATTCTAAGGTCAGTTAAAAATATTTATTTATGACATTTTTATTTATTTATGCTTTCTATGCATTAATGAGGTAATAATGTGAAGTAATTTTTCATACACAAGATATTTAGACAAGTAATAATAATAACTTACCGTTTAGGTAAATGAAATTTTGGACAAGCTGGCATAACATACATTGACCTTAATATTAAACTGCAATGTTGTAAATGTTTAAGAGCAGCTTTGCACAGTTCTAGTCTAATTTTAGTATCCGAGTCATCAAAATCTAATAGAATAAAAAACAAACTTTGTTGCAAGTTTTATTTTATATAATATTAAAAAAAAATACTTACTAGTTCCCCGTACATGCTTAATGAGACATGCTATACAATCAACAGCTGCATTTGAGAAAGCTAATGTGTCATCAGTATTCAAAAAGACTCTGAATACCTCTAACAGAGATGATAAATGACTGCTATTGACAACTTTTAGAGCACCAAATAAAGGTCTCCAACCTGATCTGATATCTGAACGGTTAGCTTCAACAAATTCACATAAGCAACTGACAATCTTTTAAAAAAAAATTATTAATCAAATAGTTTATTATAAATGTGTAATATCTATGTAAAAATTAAATTACTTGGTCTTGAATTTCTATATCACATAGTTCTAAACATAATAGATTTTCAAACGGTTTGAATAATGATTCGTTGATATGGAAATGAGAAAGTTCTGGTTGATCATTAAGAAAAGCTAAAACTGTATCATGAATTGAAGCTATAGCTTGTTTAGATAACGCCAAATCTTTATGACAAGATACCTGATATAAAATTTAGAAAAATATAGTTTCTGAATGTCATAAAATAGATTATAGTATAATATTTAACATTAAATGTTCTTACTTCCATTAGACACGGTAAAACAATTGACCATATTTTTATCATGTGAAACAATGGGCGCCCACTTTTGATGCATCGTAACATAAGTCGAGATAATCGCGTTAAAAGAGTGGCATTGTTAGTACTATTGTTAGATTTCTTCTGATCTGGTGGTTTAAACAACTCATGTCGAATAGTTTCACATAAGCTACGTACAAATTCAGTAAGTGCTCTCAGATTCAATTTTAATGCAGCGTCTTCGAACAATCTAAAATATGATTGTGTAAAGTATTAATAAAAAACAATTTAAACTAACATTTAAATACATACCGATCAACATATTGAGACAGAATACAGACTATTTGTGCGGCATACTCTTGGTTCAATACACCATTGTTTTCAATATCTGCTCTACTTTTGTTTACTAAAGTTGATATGGTTTCTGTCAAATTATTGGGAGAAGTCGGCGAAGACAAAAAACTGTAGACATCCATGCTAAAAATAAAAAACAAATTATACATTTTCAAGCATTTTTTCTCTAAGATATCCTTATTTGAAAGTAATATTGTATACATCATAATATTTTTAAAAAAAATAGAAAATAATCAACTCAAAAAATGAAAATAAATACTTAATATTTATACATATAAAAAAAAATTAAATTTAAAGATATTTGGACTAAACAATATATCAAATAAAAAAGCAAAAATAATTTTTTTATTTATATTTTAGCGTTTAAAATAAAATACATGTCTTACCAAACTTCTTCATCACTATCTACAGATGTACCAAAACTTTTGTTTAAAGTTTCAGTATTACTACTTAATAACTTAGGTTTAACCATCTTTAAAGCAGCAACTGATGAACACGTTTGTCGAAAAAATACTTGTTCAAGGTATCCAACATATAGTGCACAGCTATAAAATTAACATTATAGGTAATATATTCATACATTTCAATCTTAAGTTATATTAATGAAATATACTTGAAAATATGTGGCCAGCATTCTTGTCCGTGACATCCAAATTCTAAGCCACGTGAGAGCATCACATCCATACTCAAAACATGTGATGTAATTAACTTTGGTTGCTTTTTAATTATGCCAGAAAACCAGTTTACGTTTCCATTCTGAGCACAAGAAGCTTTTACGAGCAGAGCGAATATACCTTCACAACGATTATGCATACCTAATGGCAATAAATATAACATTTATATAAATAGAAATTAATAATTTGAATTAAGTATGAATTTTAAAAGCAATTACAAAATATATGAATATTATAAATCATTACATACCTAAAATATTTGCAAGAGTAGCAGCTCTTTGTAAGGCATCTAGACTATGTTGTACCGACATCTGACGAATAGAATCTTTGTTTAGTTCATTTCGTAACATTTTTTTAACCTGAGTATTTTTTGAATCATTAGACGAATTGAATTCAAGAGGAACGGCCAGAACATTCATCATAGTATCCCAACAACATGTAACAATCCGTCTACTTAATTTTGTACCTAATAAAAATAAATTGTTTGATCTTAATATTATCAAGACACATGTTTTACATTTTAATTAATTATATTCTACAATTTATATTTCAGGTATGTAAATGTAAGCCAATGAATTAATGTATGTTTATCAAAATCATACCCGCATCAGCATCAGGACTTGTTTCTGATCTACAAACTGTTCTTTCTAGGCGAAGACAATCTGATAGTAACCAATTCACTTTATTCTCAGAACTGTAGCCATCAATATCTAAATAATTATAAACAACAATTTAAATAAAATTATTATTATACAATATTTGTATGTGAGATTTCAATTTAGAAGTAACAGGTTTTTCAATTAATGCAGGTCGATGTTATCTGCGCTGTATGGCCTAATTGTTTTGTTTACGTCTTTATATTTTATTGTAAATTATTCAGTCATACGTGCCAAATCATCATGGCGAGTTACACTATTGAGCAGCACGTCCAAATGATAAAACTTTTCTATCAAAATCAAAGTTCGATAACTCAAACATTGCGCTCGTTACGTCCTTTTTACGGCAGACGTGGTGGCCCATCAAAGTGATCGTGTGATTTGACTTACGTTAGATTTTTTCTTGTGGGGTTTCTTGAAGTCGCAGGTCTATGCTAATAAGCCACAATCGATAGATGACCTTGAATTAAACATAACCCAGGCCATCGCTCAAATTCAATCAGATCTATGCGGCAGGGTCATTGAAAATTGGACCACTCGGATTCGTGCCACTGTGAGAAGCCGTGGTGGACATTTGAATGATATTATATTTAAAACGTAATTGGCATACTTTAAACTTTAAAATAAAAAATTAATTTCGTTAATACCTCACACACAGCTTGTTTTATTTCATTTCAACATCGGCCCGCTCTTATTGAAAAACCTATTATATAACACTGTGATTTAAGTTCAAATACATCATTTTATATTATATTTTTTAAAGCTTGTTTTTAAAAACAGAAAAATAAGTGTATTTAAAAATTTAAAAGTTCAGTTTACTTGATACACATTATTTTCAACTAATTTTTTACACGGTAATTTCTCATAAGTTTTAAATAACTTTAAAATTGATTAAAAAGTGAGTTTTATACCATATAAAATCTAAACCATAATAAATGAATATTTTTTTACTAATAAAGATGATGTGATAACTTATACTTAGAAGCAGATTTCTTGCGCTAACTGGACAAATAAAAACAGTTTATAACATTGCTATATTCAAAAATTACAAATGCAAAATGAAATGAAATAAAATAATTTGTTAAAAATGATAATTCAAAACAAAACAAAAGAAAGCATTGCAAACAAAACCAAGCCAAAATTATAAATGTATATTAAAATATATTAAATCAAGCACGAAGTTAGACCCTATATGAACCTGTTAATATATCTATTAGCGCCAAATGACCAGCTGCTTGACTCTTGTAACCGGACAATACCAAAATATTAGTAACGAGTACATGTTGATAGAGCTCAGCTAACCAACTTCTAGACACATACATCAGCATGCCACTGCTGAAAATTTCTTCAACAAATTGATCCTGCAGAACAACCCACCCCAATTGTTATATTGCATCTTGAATAATGAAGTATTCAATAAAGTTTTGCGATTTAAAACACTAATTTTTTGATACAATTATATAAATAAAACCCATGCTTAAAGTATTCTAACCAGTAACAATGTACAGTTAATTATTAGTAATCATAATAATACATAATTAATAAATTTTAATATAAATATTAATTTTGTTATTACTTATTAATGTCTATTATTTGTTAGGTTTATTATTTAATTTTGAATTTTCTAACTTTAAAGTTTTACATTAGGATTTGGTGCAAAACAACGATAAGTCAAAACGTTTAAATATAAGAAATATTGAATACTTGTTTAATATTTAAAAAATACGAATACTGGTATTGTTAATGTCAATGTTTTGAATGATGGCAATTCAACTACCATATTTCTTAATATTGTAGTATATGTTTGTTTTAAACTTACTTCAGACATGATGGGCAGTATAGAAGGATCATCATAATAATTTTGATTTATCAACTTTAAATTAACATATAGTGACATAATTGTTGCTACATAAACACCATCAGCATTTATTATTATTGAACCATTTTTTTTATAATCTTGTCGTATAATTTCTAAAATAAATAAAAAACAACAAGAAATATTATAAATATGTAATCAAATGAATACATTTTCTTCAAAATTTTTGGCATTACTTAAGATTGAAATAATGTATTCATTAAATATTTTAGATATTTTTCTTAAAAATATTTAGGTATTATAAGTGTTTTAACAATAATTAAATATAGATAATAAAGTAACAGTGAATTTATATCTGTATAAGCAGTGGCGCAACTAGAAAACTTTTTTGGAGGGGTTACATCATTACAATATATATATACTTAAGATAAGTATGTAGGTTATTATACTAGGCCTCAGAGAAATTTCGGGAGGGGTTATAACCCCTTAACCACCCCCCCCCCGGTGGAGCCACTGTGTAAAAGAATAATTGTTATAAACACAATTTTAATATTTTATGGTAATATAGTAATAATGTATAACCTTCGCAAAAACTGGAAGAAAACCTTTGGATCTCTTCATCTACTTGCAATGTACTTCGAAGTGGTAACAATGTAGGTAAAAAACTAACCAAAGTCTGAACAAAACTACCAGCATTTTTTCTTTCCAAATCCAACATTTCTACAGACTCCTAATAATATATAGTACATATTATTAATAATTGAATTATTATATAAACAACAATAAAGTAAATCTAAACATTTAATTGAAACAAACATAAGTGATAATAGAAAATTAATTTTAATTTAAAATATTTTCATGCTTGAAATAAATTTGAGTAGCAAATGTTTGCACGTGGTACTGAGTATCAGAAAAATGATACAGCCCAGATTAATTTTTTTTTTTTTTTGTATTAGCACAAAATATTTTTAAATGTTGACTGAAAAATTAGAACTTATAGTTGATGGATGATGATTAGGAATACTTTGTACTACTTTATATAAAAAACAAATATAAATGGAAGATAAAACTTACTGGAGTAACTTGAAAAACATTACAAGTATTTAACTTTTTTGTTACTAGTTCTAAACGATATGCTTCTTCTTTTAAGTTTTTCTCAACTACTGCTTCCATTTCGTCAATCTGAATTACAAATTATATAATAACAATTAATTTTGTATTATCAAATTAAAAGAAATATTATTTTCTATTTATGACTTATTAGTTCAAAAATAAATTGAATCATGCGCGTCCAGTGCTCAAATTGGAAAAAAAATTGAGAACAGATGCTGATCATAATTCAGAAAACACCGTTCCATAGCAGATAAATTATAAAGTAACCCGTTGTGGACTTCGTCCCCCACACCCCTTGCACATAATATAGTTAAGGACTATAAAGCTAGTATTTTTCCTCGCTTAATTATATAAAGGGAGACATTGAAATCTATGAAAAAATGAGAGCGTACTCTGGCCGCCTGCGTCCCCCCCCCAATTCGAGCACTCTACGCGTCGACAATCTAGGTGCTGTGGTGCTCTGCACTACATAAAATAAATAAAATTTATTAATATTATATAATATGTAGAAATAATAATTTTTAATTAATATTAAATGTATGTAATTTAATATATGTTTTGGGTTTTATTTTGTTATTTTGGTTGCGCCATCATCAAAAATTAATAAATCTGAAGAGCTAGGTTTATTGAGGGGGGTTAGAAAACTTATAAAGTCAACAACGACTTAATGATGTAGCATTATAAAATATACATAAATAAGTAGAAATACATATTGAAGATAATTCTAACAAATTTATAAAAACAACCAAAATGAATGGAATGTTGATAACTGATGTTTTTTACATGTGTTACCTGTGGATCATTTTGATATCCTCCTTCAGGACCTTCTGTATTACCACTACTTGGAACTCCACTACTACTGCTTGTACTGTTAATACGACTTCGGTTTCCAATAGATGACTCAGAAGAAGAGGATAATTGTTCTCTATAGATATTAGGTAATCTCTTCATTGATTCATAAGCTAAAGGCCCCGTGTAATCACAACTAGCTAAAGATTGGAATTTTTCATTTATTTTTTCAGTATAAACATCATTAATTCCTTTTCCAGTAGACAATTCAAGAAGGGTTGAAAGTAGAGAAAGTATACATGAAACACTTATAAAAACAATTTCCCAATCTGTACATTTAGAACATTCTTCAATAGAATCCATAACTCTAAAGCATAAAAAAAAAATTATAACAATACATTTATATTTAACATAAAAATAAATTTTATTAAATACTAACAAACGAGTTAATGCCATATCACTCTGTTGACACATTTTATCATCTTCTACAAGTATTGGTCCAGCAAAATCCACTATTCTATTTGGACTGCTTAATAGCTGAAATAAAATGAATTTTATAATACAACTATAAATGGTATAATATATTTTATGAATACGACTAATATTAATTATTAATAACTTTTTTAAATTTTAAGAGACTGAACAATTTTAACATTCAACTATTGATGGCGCAAGCTTATATTTTTATGATTATTGTAAACTTAAAAATGTTTTAAACCATGACTACATTAACCATACTAACTAATTTTTTTTAATGAATTAAGAATAATTTAATTAAAAAGCTTTTTTTAAGAATAACCATTAATGTGCTCGAGTAATGAATTTAAGTAAAATATAGAAAGGTTTTCTAGAAATTTATGTTAGCGTTTAATAATTTAAATTAGATGACAATTTTGACAAGGTATATAAAAAAGTTACACGGTAAGAAATTAAAAAAAAAGTGAGATTTACCACATCTATTGAAACATAAAGAAGGGAAAGAAATAAAGTTGAATTGGTATCGGGGTATAGAAAGAAAAGAGTAAACATTTTTAAAGTATTATGGATAAGGAAATAAAGCAGGATTAAGTAGGATGCTCTATCTTAAGAACAAAGGAGGTATAAGACTCCTTTTGTACACACTCTAATTTTAATTTTTCCTACACAAGATATGGGCAATATGGTTGCCAAGCTACTCTACTATACTATATAATCCAACTTAGACAAAATAGTGAGTGCTAAGGTATCTATAAAATGTTTAGTATTTTGCTTGGTGAAACTCAATACTTTTTATTGGTAAAGGCTATTAGTTAGTTTTTAAATCTAGGATAAAAATAGGGAAGAATGGAAATGGACAAATAGTTATTAATATTTAAAGAATCAACTGATTTAATAATAGGCATAACAGAACAATGACCTAATCCTTGGAGCGCTTAAACATAAATGAAAGGATTTGTTATTGATTAGTATTAGTTCTACAGTAAGGATGCAGGAATATTATCTGGGCCAAAGGAATTATTGTTTCTAAATTTGAAAAATTAAGAATGTCATCGGAAAAGAAGTCAATATTAGATAAAGGTTGTATGGAGAATAAATATTAAATAATATAACAAAATGTTTAAATTTTACTCATTAACCATATAAATAAATTAATATTAATTTGATTTAGAAAATATGGGAAACTGTACTACAGATTTTACTACTAAACAATATTTTGATATATGAACTATTTTCCATACAACTAATAAAAAAAAGAAACATGTAAGTATAATATATAATATAATACTGATATAATATTAATTTATGTAAAAACGTTTTTTTGTATAAGTTAAAAGTTTTTGATATAAAACTTTAATAAAATTGCTTAATTTAATATATTAAATGTTAAACAAATAATATTAAATAGTATGTATTTAATAATTTACTAAATTACTTAGAAAAAGTTAAAAACTAAGAAAAATTATTTTAATCAATGTTTGATAGATAACAATATTCCTTAACTAAAAAAATAATTATCACTAGTCAATTAATAGTATTTCATGGAATTTTACATTTTTTATTTATTATTAGATACAAATTATTTGAATAGATTTAAATTTTAAAAAAAATCAATGTTTATTGTATAATAGTTTAAAGTAGATTATTTTAGTGTTTGTAAATTTAATTTAAAATTTTCCTATTCAATTTGTATTTCAGTATTAAAAAATGTAAAATATTTAAGACTTTTCTGGTCATGATTCCATTAAATAATAACTTATACATAATTCTTTTTCCTGAATAAATCTAAATACCTACCTCTTTTAAAGCTTTTAAAGCATCTATTCTATAGAGAGGCGGTGGATACAAAAGCATTCTATGAAAGACAGACTCCAAAACAGGTCTAAGAGAACTCACACATCCAACCAATCTCACTAGTTGACTTCCAATACTAAAATTAAAATGCATGCTTTATATTAGTAGTGTTAATAATTAGTAATTTTATTGTCTAAGTATGTGAGTTATATTATTAAAAATAAAATAAAATACATTAATCTTTATTACCTATATATTATTTTAGATTGATTGCTATTGAAGCTAGGAGCGCTTCCCAAGACACCAGATCCTCTACCAAATTTGGTAACATTGTCATCGTCTCGTGATACAATTTTTTTATCTACTCGAGGTGATCCTAAAAAGGCTATAATAGCTGGGCATAGCCGTTGCCATAGGAACATAGTAAAGTGACGATTGTCATGTACCTTTTGAGGTAAACTTGCAACAAGAGTGTGAAGACATTCAAGATAAAATACAACAGCTTGACTACAACGATCACCACTATTAACACAACAAATATAAATTAAACTCAAATTTTAAACATCAATAAAAATTTGAGCAGTATATTTACTTTTGAGTCTCGTCTATTTTACTAACAATAAATTGTAAAATTGGTAATGCTTCGTTAAAACACAATACGCCACCAGCCCCATTGTCTTTCATTTTATTCATTTCTTCGCATTCTTCATCTGGAAATAAAACAAATGATTAAAATAACTTTTAATAAATAATTAAATACTATATAATTAAGATTGGTGAAAATACTAATACCTACATAGAATAAAGATTTTGTATTAAGTAAATAATAAAAAATGAAATGATAAATGGTGATGATATGATAGATGAGGTTCATTGACACTATTTCAGTTAAAGTTAACCGAATAAAAAGGTCTTAAATATTTTTTAAAGGGATCTTTAACAATTTCTCTTATTAGTTACTACCCCAAGTCTTTTACTTTTTTTTGGAGAAAAAAGGTACCTATTTTACCGAGAAAGTTGCAAAAATATCGTAGTGTCTGACTGACAGCAGCTTGTGCAGCAGATCGAATTCCTTGGTTTCCATTTTCATATACTTCGCAGGATACTGTAAGTATCTGAATTATAATACGCCCATTCATTGTCCAGTATGAAGAACACGCAACATTCAAAAACACCTATAAATAAATTTTAAATAATTATTCTCATTTACACATCACACATGAGTAAGTAGAATAACCTTTAACATATCTATTTGCGTGTCATCAGATTGTGTTAAAATAGAACTAATTGTATGCAAAATTTGTGAAGGCAGCCATAATGAATCATCTTCTGGCTCAAAATTTGATTGAAAACGATCATCTCTTAATATTTTCTAGACATATTTTAATATTTATAAGAATTTAGTAATAATCAGTAACTAATAAAATAAGCATTTTACATTTAATCCACATAAAGCTTGTGCCACTAATTTGCTTTTTTTGGTTTCAAACGCTAGTTTAAAAACATTTAAACACTTTGCTCTAAGTTCATGAGCAGGATCGCGCAATGTTCCCTGTTGCTTCTCCAAAAACACTGAAATAGGAAAATAAATTCTATTTTAAATATTATTTCATCTACACCTACAATAGTAACATATTAATATGTCTATCAAAGTAGCACAAAATCGACCGAACTAAATGATTTAGAATATTAACGCTACCATATGCTTCAGTTGCTGACTGACTCAAGCTGTTCAATTTTGCATTTGCTGCGTCCTTTGATATTTGAATCAGTAAATCTTCCATGTCGATCGTATGTGTTTGGATTATAATGCCAGTACAAACATATTGTATTCCTGTGCGATGTTTCAAAAACGAATTTTCCGACTACAGTTAGGTATATGACAAACGCAGCTTGTGGAATACACCTGCACCTGAGTCAACAACGACTGTCAAAAGATTGGAAACTGGTAGATACAAATCATTTAAAACACACAGTGACAGAAACCGGCGTCATCAAAAAAAAAATGGCTCAAGTGAGGACTAAGGAGACAAAATTTCGGAGACTAGAGGGTTTAAGAGTTTGTGGCGTTTGTGCAGACTTTCTTTGAATGTTGTGATAAATTAAACTGTTTTTATCACTTCTGTTATCATTTACATTGCGTTCGCCGCGCGCGTATTAACCGCGTACTGTGAATCTACGAAAAATGTTACCTATACATTCGTATAGGTACATAATTGGACAATTGGTAATACTTATGAAGTTATAAACTTTCACAGTCAACTATGAACAATAGAATCATAGATTAATAATAATATTTAGTACCTAAAAATTCTATAGGTAGTAGAATCGTGTAATATTTTTATTTTTTGTATAAGTAAAATATTATAGTTAGGTATTTATAGAATATAGATACAGTATAGGAACCTACTAAAACTAAAATGATTAGAAAAAATTCTTAGTTAATTTCTTCAAGTCTGTCATGATTTAAGAACCAGTTTTGTTATTTCTTGAGTACCTAAGTCGTCCGTTTTATATTGTAATCAGTCTAATAAATCATTCAAATAAAATCTATATAGGTATTTATACAAATTCTTTTGTAATTTGTAGGCATATTGCTTAAAATGGCTACAAAAAAAGAATGTGTGACTTACGTATAATTTTGAATATCATAGGTATATTATACGTGTATCACTTATTATGTACTCTTTTTGAACTGTTTATCGGCACATACAAATTATGATATGTATATTTTTTAGATTCTAAACGGAACAATTTACAATAATATGTGTTAGTGTATGTACACGAAAGTAGTAAAAAAAAAATGCTTCAACTATCCCTAGTAACACTTGGATTCTAGGGAGTGTAATGGGAGCCTCCCATTAGACACCAGCATTGGATTCCAGCTAAGGAATCCGTGTAACCTCTTAGGAACTTCTTTGGTGAGTAGATATTCATTAAATACAACTTGGCGTTGGCGCATCCTATTATATGAGGGTAATTTATTTTAATAAACGGGATTTAGTTTAAACTTTAAAGAAGTCAAAACGCTTTCTATTTAAAAAGACAAAGACATTTGAAATTAATGTATTTTTAAAGTATGTATTGATAAAAACTCGTGCTTGGTCAAAAAGTTTGAAAATTAATGCAGGATCATTTGACATTAAAAAGTTATTTAACTTTTAAATCATGATGGCAATATCAATATTTATATATTTTTGATATTAAATATTTTCTAACCAGTACAAACCACTCGGCACTCATATAACATATCTTAATCTTCGTTTTCAATTTTTTTATTACGAAAAATTATCGTTTACATGTACCTATCAGGTAGTTGATACATAGGTACTACTTATATAGTTATATAATATAGTGGTTGATTGCTATTTTGTAGTGTTAATAAATCATTAATTTAATTTACTTATTAATTATTATAAATTTATATATTATTATATAGCCATACAGGTACATATATTTATGTCAGTCATTTGTTTTACTAATTGTGTTAACAAATATAGATAGTAAATTTTCCAATGACAAAAATAATAAAAAATATATCATAGTTATAAACCATATTCGTTGGCTTGGAACCAAATATTCTAAACTTATAAATTAAATATAAACTTTGTGTATGGCATGCTATCAGATATTCAAATGACTAGATAAGTGATGATGAGTGGCCGCCGCGACTCGAATGGTTTCTTATTTGTGCGTTACAAATTTCGGGAGTAACATATTATACTATAAAATCACATGCCTCGTCACTCGTCATATCATAAGTCATGTTACTTTGATGAGCGTTGCCCCTAAAAGTCGAGAATGATGGTGAGTCGATGACGGATGAATGGACACATTGACCGAATACAAGGACGCCCACGGTCATTAATATAATTGATCATTTGACATCACAATGAGGTGAAATTAATTAAACCAGACGTATTTTTTAAGTTCTTAATTTTGTCAATCCTATTAGGTAACTATGTCTTAAGCTTTACATACATTCATTTTTAATATAATTTTCGTGAATACACAACATTTAATCCTTATATTACATTCAGTTATTAAGTTATACCTTTACAGCATTTGATAAAATAACAATCTGCTTCGACCCATACATCAAATCTAAACAATTAATTCATACAAAATCTACGCTGTACAAGTCTCTATTGAAACTTATTTACGGTATACGGTATGCAAATCTAGGATGCTCCAAATTTTTTCAAACCCACACCATTCAAATCATCTAGTCTATCACTCTATATATACTTTTCAATTAATTTTCTCGCCCCTCGGTACATAACAAATGAAACTTTTCACAGATATTTAAAAATAGCAACATTTGACCAACTATCTAAAATATATTATAATAAGTTTCACTTCAAGGCGTAACACTATTATAACTCTTTAATCTCCCAACTATCTTTACATACTTACTTACACTTTCTGATAACTCACCGCATCACCTCAAGAGGCGCTGGTGCCGCGACCTATTAAAATAAACTTAACTAATTAATTATCGGAGGATTCTATTGCTGAATGACTTCTCAGTTCCCTCATCTTATGCTTCATGATTTCATATATTGTTTTATATTATTAGTATATGTTTATATCAGTCATCTTTTTTACTTAATTTGTGTAAACAAATACAAATTATAAATTTTCCGAATAAATAAAAAAATAAATATCATTATAATCATATATATTTTTTTTCTGTTATATCAACTTATAAAACTCAAAATGTAATAACACCTTTCTGCAAATACCGTAAAAAAATAAAAATAGGTTTATAAATATATAATATCATAAAAATATAAAATAAATCAAAAGCATCATATTATATTGTAGTTATTATACGTGTATGAAAAATATGAAAACGCCAATAATATAATAATAAGTAGTGAAAATAGCAAGTATTTACGGTTATTTATTCTTGAGTTACATAAAAAAAAAATTGATTTTCTTAACAATTAGATTTACGTAAACATTTTAAAATTCCTGTTTTTCTGAATTTTTTTCCCGATTATAAAAAAATAACTGGGAATGTTTTATTTTAACTTCATTAAAGTACCAACTAGATCAAATTTTCTAATTATTTCTATTTAAAATCACCCTCAAAATTTAAAATCTTATTTTATAGACTATAATACATTAAAATAAAATGCAAATACACATCATTCAAGATGCTCAGAATCTAAATATATCATAAAAATAATTGTAAATTGTTTTTTGTATGTAATTACTTATTATTGAATTCAAATTTAGTACATATACGTCATATACTTTACAGTTAAGTTGTCAATGGTACTCTCGATACCCATACAGGCTACGGCCACGGCATATAGTAGAGCAGTTGCTTATTTCTCCCTTCTTTTAATTAAATATTGATAACTAACTATTACTAACTGTTGTCAAACAAACAACTATATTTGCCTACATTTTACAATACAATTTATTAGACGTTAATAAAATTACCTCAAAACGTTTAGTGTGTACTCAATTTATTTTACTTATATATTTAAATAAGGTTGACCATCTTCATTTTTGTTATTTTTATGGGAGAACGAAAAAATTCTGCATTTGTCTTTGAAAAGACCTTGTTATATAATGTACATGCATATTATTATAATCTGTTAATAAGCAAGTTTTCTTTGTTCGTGTTTGAGACAACTGAGAAGTGAGAGATTAAAATATTAAAATATCATCATCCTGCAGTATTTATATTATTGTTATAATGATCGTCCAACTTGATGTGTATTCTACGCGGGTAGAATTTTAGTGATAATAGATTATTTTAATAGTGAAACAAATACGCGGTATATTGACATAATGTGTATAAAACTATAAAATAAAAAAACACCAATGATAATCGATCAACGTTAATTAAATCATGTACGCTTAATATGTATATTGTTAAATATCTAAAAATCTACAAAAATAACACCCCTCACCCCTGTTACTAATTTTCAATTAATAAGAGTAAACTATTAACTGTTTTTAAATACTTATATTATGTGTGCGTCATACATAATTTTCTTTCTAAATTATAGTTATAGATACAATTATAATTATTATTTGAATAATATAATTCCTATAATTCACATATGGACTACGATATAATAAGTAGGCTTATGCAATGTATAATGTATATATTACAAAAATGTCGAATTTAATTAATTCAAACCATTATTTATATTTGGAAATTCTGTATCGGATATTTATTCAACCTGGGAGGTGATAGAGCGTATATATTTACAAAATGGTCTTGGCAATCATATATTTTAATTGTTAATAACTAAAAATTAAAATATTTAAACTACTATTAAAAATATTAAAAATAAAAATATATTATTATATTATTGGCGTTTTCATATTGTTCATACACGTATAATAACTACAATATAATATGATGCTTTTTGTAATGTGTTGTATATTTTTTATCCTAATAATGATATAATTATTAAATATTGATACATAAATGTTACTATCACTATTAACCTCTTTTATTTAGAATTTTTTTTTTTGTCTATTAAGCATTTATATTCATCCTATCTCTATTAGCTTTACTGACTAATTTAAAAATACAAGTAAATAAACATTAAAAGAAATAATTGATAGCAGGATATAATTATACAGAGATAAAAATAAATATTTGTATTATCTAACATACAAGTAATATACGTAATTTTCGTATAAGTGAACAGTCGAAAAAACTCGTTCATACAGTCAAACGCTTGTACATATACATTATGTGCTCTTGTCTGATTATTTAATATTTATTAGATTTAATCGTATGTATCATAATATTTCTTAACCGATTTTAAACTTGAAATGTGCTAATACTTAATTTTTTTTTTTTAGGAAGTTTAATTTTTTTTTACATGTTAATTCTGTAATATTTATGTTAATATCAATAAATTAACACTGGACAAGTTATGCAAATAATAAAATAATAATATTACACATTTTTTTTGAATTCCAACTTACATCCTATTTGAATAAGTGCCAATAAAGTAAGATATTATTATTATTACTAATTGAAAAAATATGTAGTATATATTTGTATATTTTTATTATAGTTGAATTTGTTTTGTCAATTGTTTATAGATTAGTAATACATATTTTTTGAATGATAAATTATTATTATTACTACAATAATTTATTTAATTATTTATCTCATATTGTATTTTATTATAATTAATTACTTCAATGATCTTTTTTGAGAAGGTTTAAAAAAATACATACATATTTCAACTAATCAGTAAACAAATAATCAAAATATATAGTAATAAGCTAACTATATAATATTTATGAAATAAATATAACATTTTTTTTTTATATATATAACTTTTAGCAGACAATTTATAGTTTTTAACATTTTTTTCTTATTCTCTATTTTCTGCTACCCTAGATTAAATAAAAATTGTGTACTCTAAGATTTATTCTTATAATTATTATTATAGTTTCGAATGTTTGGATACAATAAATCATAAATCATAAAACTAAATATCTTTTTAGGATTTTTTTTAAATTGTATTGCTATGATAAGGTTAGGTTATTTTAACTGATTTTATTGTAACTATTTATATATGCTTATAATTGTATATACCTCTGGATATAATTTGAAGGGATATACGTCAATTCACCGTGGCTAAATTCATCGCGCGTCAATTAATCGCGGTAAATTCATCGGAAATTAGACATTTAAATTAATGTTTATATTAAATACCTAATGTAAAACAAACCAACTGTTTCCTCGGGAACGAATCAAAAATATATAATTTATATTTTAACAGTTCATTTAAATATTAAATATATTTATTAATATATTATTTATATGATAACATTATTCATATAGGTACATAATTTATTTAGGCTTGTGTAGACCTTTTTATGAATAAAAAGTTATTTTTTTTAAATGTATGAACTATACACAAAATATTTTATAAACAAAAGTATGGTAGATGAATTGATTCGAATTTTTAAATTGCCTAGTTTATTGAATTACTTTCATTCTATATTACTTCAATTTTCAAGTCCTTGAAAGAGTTAGTATGGATCCATTTGATTTGTTTGATGACATGCATATCAAATAAATATCTATATATGAGTTATATTATTTACCTTTATCTATTTAATTAAATTAACTTTGTGTTAGTGTTGTTTCTAACAACTTCCACTGCAAACATAACCACTGAATTCACAATTGTATAACTCATATAATATAAAAATGTGTAAAATAAATTCACTTATTCTCTAGTTAGTATACAATCCTAAAATATTAGGCTGCAGAAGTTCAAAGTAAGTTCTATTTTTAATAAATTGGAAATTATTATTATTAGCTTAATTCTTTTTTTTATGAATACAGCATTAGTATAAATAGTGGGGTTAATTGGGAAACTTTGATCCTACAAAACTAAACCGAATATCTTCAAATCAAGTCTTAATTAATTATAAACGAAGAAAATATAATTTTTTCTACAACTTCCAAATTAAACTCAAACAAAATATTTCGGTAAATAACGTGGTAAAAGAATAATATGACCAATATTATAACTTTTACCGTCTTGAATATCATTGTAGAAACTCCATATTAATCAAGTCAATTTATTTTTAATTTTAGATTTGAAAATCATATTAATTAGAAAAATGAGGACCGTGTGTAATGAATCTGATCGTTCAGTGTTTAACGACTACGAAGAATCAATAATATTCGATGAAGATGATCCTGATTTTAGACCTAGTGATGATTTGGAATGCAGCTGTGACAAAAAAGGTAAGCAACTTAAAAATTTTGAATCATCACATTTGAACAAAATTAAAGTACGTATGGGGTATATATAAGAATATATACGCATAATATGTAGCGTACTGCGTAGGTACAGTAAGTATTATGTATAATTTCCAATGACCAGGTAATGTTTACGTTTCCTGGTGCTAAACCCAACATTATCCTAATAGAACATAATTTTGTAAATTGTTTATGATAAAATTTGGGTATGTATTAATCATGTCAAATTTATCTATGTAATATCGACAATACCCTCACTGAGTAAATACTGTAGAGTAGTAAAAATGCATAAATATTCAACTAAGAGAGTGGTTTCTGGTAGTAAATAGGATCTATAATTTTTAATTTAAGTGTAGTGTTGGGTTTATCAGTTTATTTATTATTATTTGATATTGTAAAATTGTTTATAAATTCTGAGTGGAGCGTTGAATGTATACTGATTTTATACAATGATTATTTTTTTGTTTGTGTGTGTCTGTAATCATAATTTGGGACAGGAAAAATGTTTTAATTTTCAACTTTGGGAACAATTTCTGGTAGCAAAATAAATTGAATATAGTAAATATTTTTTTTAGGGGGGTGGGGGTCAGGAGTAAAATTTCCTTCGTACTTTTTTTAATAATCGAGAAAACAAAAAAAAGTGAAAAAATAATAAAAAAATAGAAATTTTAACGCTAAAATAATTGATTTTTATTGATTTTATTATAATACAAAAATAAATAATCCTAGATACTTGAAATATTCACCAAGTGTCGAATAATTATTATTTTCTAAATATGGTAAGATTTTCAAAATATTCTTAATCTATTGAACAAAATGTTTTCTCTGTCAAAAACCTTAAAAATTGAATACAAGGTTCTCATAAATTTATATATTTAAATAGAACTTTTAAAAAAGTATCTAACCGAATGTCAATTTACTAAAAATATTTATAAGCATTTAAAACTAGAATTTTAACGATTTTTGTTGATATTATGAAAATTAGCAATCTATTTTGTTGTTAAAACTTAAGATTTGAAAATTTAATACAGTTTTTTTTTTGTAAATGTTGCAACCTTGACTAAAAAAAATTTTACTTGCAAGTCAAATTAATTTTTTAAAATCCGCAACACCAACATTTGTTTTCTCTACCTATCTCCCACATAATATAGGAACAAAGATATTCCGTATTTCTACAATTACGACTTTAATTCGTTCAGTTTAGGGTAAAGACACCTAAAATATATTTTATAAAGAAGAATATTTACATTTTTGAATAAGATTTTAATGGTAAAAAATAATCAAAATTATTTTAATTTAAAATATATGTTTATATTTATAAAAAATGTAAATATTAAAAATCTATCTGGTCAATGCATAGATAATATTCTTCTTTATAAAATATATAATAGGTGCTTTTGCCCTAAACTGTACCAGAGAGTTGTAACAGTGAAAAAAACCTTGTTCTTATACTATGTGGAAGATAGACAGAGAAAACAATGGTGTGGTGGCCCCTTAAGTTCAAATTTTTACTTTTCATATTCACCCGTAAAATAACTATTTCTCTTAAAATATTCCTGTTGTTTTTTTGTCAAAACGAATAATTGTAGATACTTGAAATTTTCATCAAACATTTATATTATTATATTCTACTCATAAATCATGATGAATATATAGATATAAACTAACAGACCGTCTTCGCTCAGAATCGTGTTTCGTATACAATGATATATTATTGAATTCAAATTAAAATATCCATTACAGTGACTAATACGTATATAGCAGAGCGTTACCTACTTTCCACCTTTTTATTATTAAAGTGAATTGACCTATAGTAAAACTTAAGAGTAAACATATTATTCTAAAATTAAATATTATTTTGAAAATTTACAATTTTAAAACCCCCTCAATTTGCTTTTAAATAATAATATCATAAAAATTATACGTGGGACTCAAGATAATATTTTTACCTAAACCTTTCATAATATATCAATTCATTCTGATAGAAAAATAACAAAATAAAATAGATTCTTATTTCCTCTAAATGTAAAATTTGCCATTTTATGCAGTAAAATAAGACAGTTGATACACATTTTATTGATTTAAATAAAAAAGAAAAACATTTGATTTAAATTTTTAACATCTCTTTATACGATAATAAGAATAATGAGGCAGCTTAGTTTTTAATATTGCTATTTAACAGTTCTTTGTAAAGGTAATGATTATTAACAAGGTAACCTTCAAACGCTTGATACAGTTGAGATAAAACTGCAACGGAATAGAAACATTCAAACGTAACTATACCTGTCCTGTTTAGCTTTGTAAATGTATATATTTTATATCAGAGGTTAATCACTCTCAACCTATTCAAGTAACACAATATTATTTAAAATTAAAAATAACTTAAATAAGGAAATAGCGTTAAATATTACCAAACGAAAATATAAATGTTTGTATAAAATATTAATTTACCTATAAGCAATTGTTCGTCATACACTAGTTTTAAAATTATGTTTGTATATATTATATACCTACATATTATTTTACCACATTATATACTAGTGATATTACATAGATATAATAACTAAATAATATATTATGCTTAAGTGCATATGTTATAATATGTATTATGGATACATGAGACACGATGTCTGTATAAGTAAATTATTAGAGGTTTGAATATTGTCATCTTTATTATTTACTTTTTTTGTATTAATTAAATATCTATAAGTACATTACCTACCAATACCTAGGTATTTAGAACAATTATTATATTTATACACATTATGTATTACTGTATCAGGTACATATGATATTTATCACCTTTATGGCATAGCAGGTAGGTAAGAGATCCGGGAGTTAAGTGATGTTTATAGATCCCCACCAGAATAAAAACATGTTTTTATTTTTATCTAGGCATTGAAATCACGACTCAGAGTCATGATCCTATTAATATTATTGTCAGCTGTTAAACATAAACTTTGCTTAAGTTACGTTTTATAGAAATACTCAAATACCTTTAGGATTTTATAATAATCACGTCTCTTTCGTGAACAGTACTTATATACGTATTATATAACTAGATACAGACTATAATAGCTGTGCAGACTGATATAGTATATTTAATCTAGTAAATCTAAATTAAATATGAGTTTGTATTGAAATATTTAATACAGATTAAATTATAAACTCCACGGATCCGCTAAAAGTAATAGTTAACTATTATAATTGTCTGTTTGTTTATAGGTGTCGGGTTAAAATTTGAAAATGTTTTTATTACAATTCGTTATTTTAATTTATTCTGGAAATAATTTATGTAAACGTGTTGTTATTAAACAATACAATCAACATTGCATGTTATTTAAAATACAATTGTCGACGAGTTAATACTTAATACTATAGTTTACTTAATTATGATTTTAAAAAATATAGAAAATATTAAATAGAATATAACTTTGAAAAGTCATTATCTATAATTTAATTTAGGACTTTTATTTTTGATATCTTTACGAATATTTTGTAAGTTGGAAATTTAACATATAAAGGTTTAATGGATAGCAAGCAGCAAGCATGTAGGAGGGGGTAGGCGTAGGTACAAGAAATAGAAATTAAAGCCTATATAGGTATACAAGATCCATTAGATAATATTCTTGATTTTAAATTTGATACTAAGTATTAAGCAAATTCGTTATGAAATTTCTTAATATCAAAAATACATAAAAATCAACCCCCTTTCCATTTTACATTAAAGCTTGAGTATGTCATGGAGCTAGTATAAAGTATTAATTAAATGTAAATTGTTATTTAATATTTATTAATTATCTACTGCGTATTATAATATACCACTAAATTAATACTTTTAAAATATTTATGTTTTATTGTAAATAATTCTAAAATTTTTATAGTATATAATTAATGCTATAATATAATGTATAAATGCGCATTTCAATTTTTATAGCTAACGTTCTAGTGATAGTTGGTAAATATCATTTATAATGCATATAATATAACGATATATTATATAATATATTATAGTATCTTTGAAGAATTGAGCGAACTTAAGATACGTATGTTAAAGTGAATACAATTCAGTTGTATTATTGATCCCTTATTAGCCCTTTAATTTTTAATGTCTTGTATTCTCATTGAATAAAATAAAATAAAAATTGAAAAGTTATAAATTTGTCATAATTTACAACTTATGAGTAATAAATAATGTGGTGTTTGATAATTACTTCACAATAAAAATTAATATATTTATATTGTAGGCTTTGTTTCAAATAGAATAAAATATTGAGTTTACAAATACTGCACATGCGTCTGTCTCCAAGGTAATCACGATCATGTAATATTTTATAATTATTGTATACAAAAGTAATATCAATTATAGCTATGATTAAAGAAACAAATTTAAATAATTAAGAAACTATAGATATTTCATGCATTTAAATAAATATTAATAAATATTACTTTTAAATTGTACACTGTTATTCTTACAGTCATAAGTAATTATTTATGAAGAAGATTAAGTAGCGTATTCAGGGAGGTCATTACAAACTGAAACCCTCTCCCCGTACATTGCCTATACTAATAATTTTTTTTCATATTAATATATACTTATTTTATATTCTTAAATCTTAAGTAAACTATTTAATTTATCACCATTATTAGCTTATTATATTATATCGATGAAATTATTATTTAAAGTATATAAATAACCTCGGAGGGCAGGGATATGACGGTGGCATAAACATATCTGATAAAAATAATGGAGCTCAAACTTTAATTCAGATTGACCAACTACTTGCACTTAACACTTTATATGCATTGTTTCAACCATTCAATAATTTTAAATATTTGTCTATTTAAGGCCAGTTGTAAAGTTCCGTCAATATATCTCGGGAATTATATCTTGTGTTGATACGAAAAGATGATAGATTTATCAAATATTAAATTTTGTTCAATTATTGAAAATGCATTAAAATGAATGGACGATAGGTTTTATTAACAAATATTCAGTTAAAAAAATTAAATATTATAATATATCTTTTTAAATTTAAATGTATTTTATACATTTTTTTCCTTAATCAAGTTAAAATTTTATAGTATGACTAAATATTATAATATGAAATAACTGGTTAACGCATAATAAATAGTTTGTATACGTGTATTATTTTATACTTAAACTAGCATTTGTAGTTAATTCATAAACTACCTAGTTATTTCATAAAATGATAGAATTCAACACTTAAACTGTAACATACAGTGAATCTGCTTATCGTGGGGATCTGAGGACGTTGGGATCAGATTATTTGTTCGCATAAAACGGTTACCCATAAAATCCAAAATTAAAAAAAAGAATGTTTAATATTTAATATAAATTATTTTTGAAATACATAGATTAGGCATGGTAATGGTAATACACGATAGGTATATCTCGTTAAGACTTATTGGAATTTGTTAAATATGATAGCAAGAATATGATATGTAGTGGCATCGACATGCAGCTTATTGTTACAACTTTAATCGCTCTCGAGGCATTCTCATAATCTAACCAAATAAAACCACATATCTCATCGACTTCATCAAGGCTTAATCATTTTCGTAACTTTTGATACACATAATCTTAACAAAGCTGCAATTAGTTTATAATTAAAATAAATTAATAAATGGTCACAGGTTAGATAAAGAAGATTATATGTTAATTTAACAATGTATTACAATAGTATTTAAAAAATCGTTTAATTGTTAATTGATATTTTTTAGGAAATACAATTTGAATAGCAGTAGCTGTTTTTCTGAATTCTGAACAATATATTTTGAAATTTATATACTGGTATAAACTTCATTAAATTTGTAAATTTAGGTAGTATACAATGGCTAGAATGTGAATTTAATGCAATAAAATATATTAAATATACATTAAAAGTTGATAACGTATATATTTATATTTCTCTACTAATCTTAAAAATGCGCATATATATCAAAACTTTATAATTATCCTGAATAGATCAAATTAATTATTTTAATTAACCTTTGTCCTTTAATCATTATTACGTTTGTTGATTTGTAATTAATGTTGTTTTAGCAACTTTAGACATAGAATATTTTTATTCGTATTGTTTCAAACAATTAATTTAAAACTGTAGTACTTAATATTTTTAGATCCTGAACCGAGTGATAAATATATTGATTTTTCAAAAATAGTCCAATTTTCAACTTTGAAGGTGGCTTAGTATAGACAATTGGATCTAGTACTAATTGTTGCTTTAGAGAGATTAAAATAAAAAATTCCATTTACTTTTTATTTTATACTTGGGAAAAACAAAAAAAAAAAAATCAAGGAAAAATTAAAATTGTTACAATAATCCAAATTTTGACAAAATTGATTTTGTTTTTTTAGTATAAGCCTAAAACAAATAAAAGTAAATACTTGTTATTTTTACAAATTGTTATTTTCTATCTACTATCAAATTTTCAAGATATTTTGACTATTTTTGAGAAATTTATTGCCAAAATAATTTTTTAGTTTTTTTAGTTTTCTTTTTAAAAATATCGTTTAAAAATTATTGGCTCGGTAGATATTCCTGAAAACATTTTATACAAAGCTCCTTGTAAGTTGATAATTACCCAGTTAAAAATATTGAAAACCTCATATCATAATATTTTTTATATTTTTTAAAATTATCAAATTATTTTGTGGTTAGAAATTCATAAAAACTTTTCTTTTTATACGTAACATTTAAAATGTCTTTATAATTAGAAAATGGTAATTAAAATCATAGTTGTTTCTATAATTATTAATATTTTTGAATAATTTCAAAATAGCAAAAACTATTTAAGTATAAATCGTTATTATTTGTAATGTAATTACATACGTTTTCAGAATATCCAATGCCGTCAAAATTGTTTAAATATCAATAACTCATAAAAATTGTTTACACGACTATACGAGTATGCTCAAATTTTTTTCTCAATTTCCAGTAATATAACTTATGAGTTATGATAAAGAAACTTGAGTTACATTTTTAAACATTTTTTTTTTTTATGTTTACAAGTAATAAACAATCTGTATCAATAGCTAGACACAATAAGAATGTGTGATAAAAGTAATAATTTAGTCATGAGAATTTGGTTGAAAGAAGCCACCCATTGATGGAACTTTCTGTTAGTTTGTTATTAATTGAATTTAATAGATCATGCTTCAGGCGTCTTGGAGGATTACCAGGTATTGTGGGAATTGGGACTAGCCGAGTTTTTTACTAGTTCATTTGGATGATTGTTTACATTTTTAAACATAAGTTTTACAATTTAAAATTGTATATGAATATTTAATAATTTACCAACTACAAAAATTTAAATGTTTTTAATTGTGATAAAGATTACTTCTTGTGAGGTTCTTTATATTATTAAACTGTAAAGCTTTTTTATTCAAAAACAAAAATTGCATCATGGATTAAATCAAACAAATTAAAATAAGTTAAACATTTTAAATATCTATAAATAACATAAAAATAACCATAATATTCTTAAAATAATAACATATCTTGAAAATCTGGTTTTGAGTATAAACACCAGTTTTTCCTTTATATTTTCTTTTCAGTTTTTCCGCTTTTGCGGTTATTATTAAAAATGAGATTTTTACATTCTATCCCCTGAAGTACCGAGACACTCACTAGTTTTAGATAACCACCAAATACCACCTTCAAAATTGAACATTAATACTACTCCAGTGACTAATTGTAATGACAGAAATAAAAACACACATCATTGTAAAACCAGCTTAGAATCTAAAATAGGTACCAACTACCAACCTACCTTGTATTTAATATTTGAATGCCAATACTACGTAATAATTTGATACGCGTGTATTCTTTAGAAATCTAAAAAAAATCATTATGTTTGACATAATAAATCGCTAACCTTGACAGTTTATATTAATATATTCGTTTTTATTATACGCTATAGTTTATATAGGTATAGACTTTAAAATAAACTAATACAATGATGCCTAAAAATTTCCATATTTTGTTATCACACAACTTACAATTGAATGAACATGGTTCAGACTAGTTCTATTCAAGGTAATTTATTAAAATAAGTGTAAATCTAAGATAGTTTTTTTTTGCTTATAACCTGAATAGGAAATAGAAATACATAAATTATTTTACCTATATAATAAGTAACTATAATAATTATTGAAACTATACTATCCATTATATTTTAGCTTCACAATTGACTGTAATAAAACAAATAAACTATTATTTCTTTGTGAGACCTATACGAATTATCTTTTATTTTTTACTTATTAAAGAAGAGTTATATTTATTATAACCCAATTAATTAACCATCAACCTATTAAGATAATAACGAACCCACATGATGTTTTGTTATTTTATTAAGTAACTAATATTAGAGTGAATTGATTAATTATCAAGTTTAAAGGTAAGAATATTATCTAGATCATCTCATATAGGTTGTTATTGGTTTTTATTAATATTTTAATTTAATCAGCATTATCAAATTATAAATAAAATAATGAACATTATAAAAATATAATTTAATAAACATAATATTATTAATATATTACATGATATAAGTTATAACTTACTTTAAACTAAAAATATCAATAAAGTCCTAGATAATAAATTAGTAACTTAGATAAACTCTAGAATTTAGATAATATTCTTACCTTTAAGTTTGGTCATAATAATCATAATAATTATAATATTAAAACTAACAACACAAAATTGATTCTTTTGAACTTTTACGCTTGTAAAACGTAAACAATACAGAGTCTACTTAACTTAAGATATTATTCTTATTTCTTGTGTTTAAAATTTAAATCCATTACTTTTAATAACATTAGTCATTTAAGATAAATATTGACAAAGTTTAAAAAAAAATTAGCTATGTACAAGACAAGTAATCACATTACAATTCTCTTTGGTAGGTCATAAGTGTCTACACTAAATATTTTGGAGTTTTGACATTTTTAACATTGTTTTAATTTAATTCAATATCGTTGTAATAAGGCAGTTTTGAAAACAAATACAATTTTTATAATTTCTTATCATTCGATTTTTTTAAATTTATTATCGTTATTATTTTTTTAATGACAATAGATTTTTAATTTTTGTATTTCAAATCAGAATATTTTTCAAAATATTTATCAATGTATACAATCAAATTTTGTATGAGTAAATAATTACTAATTAGTAATTAGTAATAGTTTGTAAGTTGAAAGTATATGTTATATGTAGCTACTTAAATTTTAAATGAACGGAGGTAGAGTGCGAGAAAGTGGTGCACCACAAAATGCTATTAACTATATGTTTATGTATAATTAATATAATGATTATTGTAAAAATACAAATCTTTAATTTATTTAAAATAATGGACTTGATATTATACAATGAAGTAGTAAAAGTATATAATAAAATTATGATTAAACATAGATAAATAACAATTAAAACTGTAAAAATTAAACGTTCGTTTTAAGAAATTGTTTACTTTACCAAACCTAGGATAGTAGTTTTGTTGTAAAAGCATTAATGATGCATCATATACTTCAATACAACGCAAACATATTTACAATACCACATTAACAGTAAAAAATTATGAAAATTATATTGTTAGCCAGCTGAAGAGTGGATCAAACCCCATGACCCTTCCCCTTCCCAAACGCTACTGTGGTGTCTTCAAAGATTATTAAATATTCTATTTTACAATTTAAAATCATTTTTGAAGCCTAAGGCAACTAAGTTCAATTTAAAGTTTGTTTTTAAACTTAAATGTTAACTCTTATATATTTATATAGGTGCCTATAATTATTTGTTTTTAATTTATTGTTTTTGTTATGAATTAATATAATAAAGAAAACATACCTATCTTTATTACTATTATTATTACTATCAATAATTATTAATCGTTTAGCAATGTTAATAAAAAAAAAAATGTAGGTTATGTTAAATTGTAGGTAAAAGTTCAATGGCAGTTTATTCACGTGTAACTTCGGATGACCACGTGACTGATTAACATTTTAAATTCGATTAATATATTGATTCTATAATGATAAATGGTTTTTATTTTTTTGTTTTGTTTCTTGTAAGTCGTCATAAGGAAGAGAAAAAATTCCTCAATCTTTAAATTTGAGCGTAGTATCTAGTAACATGTTGGATGGATTTGGTTAGTACTTTAGCCTGGGTACTTTTCAAAAAAAGGAAATTATCAATACTTTATAAAATAATCAGAGAAAACGAGAATATTTAAGCTACACTTATCAATTTATTAAAATTATTTATATTGAAAAATTTTTGTTCTGAGTCTAACTTTTATTTTTAGTACAAGGTTGCTCGCATCTTAACATATTATTTTAAGATCAATTAAAAAGTATAAAAATAAAGTAACGGTTTTTTTTATTACACGTTTGAAATTCGAATGTTGTCAAAATAACGAAAATATATAAATTATTTTGTAGGTTTAATGTTTATAACATCTTTAATTTTCAAATACATAGTCCAACTTTCCGCAAAACATAAAAAAAAATGCAACAAAATTATGAGTATATTAATGTAGGCTGACAGACTGTCTTAGTTTGATATACGAGCTAAGTAGTATATGTTTGAGTATGCTATTTAGACGATTAAATCGATTTCTTTAACACCTGTATGGCTGTATAGTTTATAATATATTAATATACATTATAATTGTTATTATTTTTAACATAAGCTGGTAATAAATTATTAATATAAAATAAATTAAATCGAACGACAGTTAATGAAATCAAACTAATAAAATACGCATTAATATATTATAATATATTTAATTTATTGGTAAAACATTAATATTAAAATAATAAAAATGATCACGTGCAAATAATATAGGTACTAAATTTTGAGTATCACGTGTAAAAATCATGTTACCTATCTGTTATGAAACAAATGAAATACTTGAAATTATAACTACCTATCTCTTTTACATAATATCTTTATGTTCTATTGTTTTGAATTATAATAGCATTAATTATACATTTTTTTATCGATCAACTTTGGCTGTAGCCTGTAATGACTATTAGTTAAAAATTTAAATTTTTTAATTTATTACAATAAATCTAGACAGAGAAAAAATAATAGATAAAGTATTATATTAGTTACACATTATTTTTTAAATGTATTTAAACAAACCGGGTACCTATCTACTTTGTGTGGAGAAGGATACAAGTCTATTCGTTGTATATTTTTACTAAGACGGATAAACTACTAACTGCTTTCAAAAATATATCCATCTCTTTTGGATCCTACATAAGCTTTACATAGTTATTCAAGGTTTATCCCTGACTATTACAGATAGAATTGGATTTCCTATATCTTAATAAATTGACTGATTTTGAACAATCTATTCCATTAGCTACGACTATTATACGTTAATTTATAAAATAAAGTATGTACGTTTCCCCTGCCACCACATATTAATTTTCTCAAAATTTTTTTTGAAAGTTTCCTCAACCCCTCCCCTCACACGGAAAACCGATTTTCCGAGGTGAACCTACATCAAACAAATTCCTAGTATGGTCAAACAAATACAAACAAATGACGTACTAAATATTGACAAAAAAAAATTTGCGAAAATTGATGTTGTGGGCTGGGGAAATGTACGTAAATAAAGTACTCTTATAATTTTTTATTGCATTTATGTAAGCTTCTTTTTAATTTAATATGATAATATAGTATTCAAATTTTAGGTTCAACCAACTATTCAAACTTAAAAAAATTCAAATTCCTCTGTCAAATAACTAATAATAATCCCTTCTGTATTTCAAGTTTCCACGACGACTTTTGAAATATTGAAATAGTTAAAAGCATCACCAAAAAAAACCTTATATTTTATGAATATTATAAACATTTCCACTAAAATGTATTCATCTAGTATTCTAGCGTATTTCTCTAATCTCTTACTTGTCCCAAACCCAGTTACGTTGACGCGGCTACGACCTTGGAAGACGTTTAAACTTTAAAGAAGCATTCATAACCTTCTAATTGATTATAAAATAATAATTTAACATCATAAAGAAGTCTTTTATGAAATTTCTGATCCGTGTAGTTTTGATGAAGTTTTCGTCAATGGGTATTTCTTCTTATATTGATTGTCCTGGTTGGATTGCAGAATAACGGCTACTTTGGACTTTTTGTCTGCAGTATTGTTGTTTTATAATTTTCTGTAATGATATAGTCGCTCGGAAAAACTTTTTTTTTTTTTTATAGTGGCTTCTTTAAGTTTATTTTTAAATAGCTTTATTGCTATATCATATCACATTTATTATTGAAGCACTATAAATATGCTTTTTATATTTATTAATATTATATAATTTATTGTAGTCTAGTTAACTAGTATCATGTGTATCTATTAATAACTTTATCATTAATTACTCTGTCAGAAATAAGAGAATAATAATGCAATAATTATATAAATACCAAATACACAATATATCTTTATTAGGCTATCTGTCAGTTAAACTAATAAAATAATATGATATAGTATACTCGCAGTTTATAAGTATATTGTATTTATCATGAATGCGACTAATGCTTATATTATAGAGAGGACTAGCGCCGTTTATAGTGTTTGTACGCCATGGTTATATATTATGTATGTTATATACAGTATGTCAGTATGTATATAAAATGTATTCTATTTTTCATAGTGTATTCAGTTAATTTATATTATTTATATTAAAAACGATTTGATAAATTATCAAAATTGATAAACTGATAAACAAAATTGATTAAAAACTCGTAAAAAAATATAAGATCGAAAATTGTTCATCATTATTTTTTTTAAATAAATAAATAAATACAATACAATTATCTCTCATATTTATATTTACCTTCTTTAAGCATAACTTGTGATGAAAGTATATGCAAGTAGGCAGTTAATATTAGTCATAATATAATTATTATGCTTACAGATCGTGATAAGTGATAACCAAATATTTTAAACACATTTAGTAAATACAAACAAACTAATTGAAATAAAAATTTAGATTAAAAAACAACTGATAATAATTAATAACTTTAACTAATAAGAGACTGATAATTAACGTGTAATATATATATAATATAATATACAATGTTCAGTAATGACTATTGCCTTATTATATTTTCGCACATTTTTATTTTAGAACTATACTTTTTTTTAAATCTACATTTAAAAAATTATACATTTTGGATCAAGATAATCTAAAAAAAAACATTTTCCAGTAGGATAAAAGTGTTATTATAATTAGTTTTAGCACCATATGCCTTACTTGTCCTAATTTTTTTAGTGTTATTTACACCATACTAATTTTCTATATCCTTTATCCATTACCTATATAATATTGTTATGCTCCGTACATTTCTAAATTGTATATACTATTTATATATAAAATGAAAAAAAAAATGGGCGTGTCCAGTTCACATATATTTTTTAAATTTTAACTGAAAAATAATAGTCTGTCTAAGCATAAGTATCAAACAATTAAACAACCTATATTGATGTACATTTTAACAACCTGCTTTGACAGAACTTTTTTTTTATAATATTATGAGAAATTTATTATTGTACGCAATGTTTCAACAAATATTCTCATCCTTAAATTTTTTCTTTTAATTAGGCATTTATTCAAATTCTAAAATGTGGAACTTTTAAAAAGTGTATAAAAATATTTTCAAGTACCTACTTGATTTTTTTAAAAATGATGTATAGGTTAATTTTACTTTATAATTCGAACTAAATTTTTGAGTTATTATGTGGGCTATGATGATTTAAAAATTATTATTGTTATTAATATAATATAATTTGTAAAAACTAAAATATACTTTTTAATATTTTAATGAAATACATTTCTGTTTTAAAATAATTTAAGTATACAAATAAAATAACCTTAAATTCCTAAACTAAATACAATTGAATAATCATCAACATGTCTTTTTATATTTTAGTAATTAGTTTCGTTTGATTTTAAATATTATTTATTTAAAATGAATTTCTATTTTTTTATTACTATTAATATAAAAACATTTTGAGTGGCCTATTAATTTAAAAACAATATTAAGTATACTTACGACTTACAACTTGTATGCTAATGCTTCCTTTTTTGTTGACTTTAATTTTTTTCAAACAAATATTATTATTTTTCTCTCGATATTTTATAAAATAAAAAACCACTTCTAAAAAATCAAGTTCATAATATATATTATAATGCTGCTCAGATAAGTCTTGTTATTTTTTAATCTTGAAGTCAAATATCTGGTTAAATGAATAATTTTTAGTTAATATATAATACTTGATTTGTAATTAGTCTTTCAACTTCAAATAATAAACTGAAAACTATTATAACTATTATATTACTTATAAACAGCCACCTAAATTAAAATGTAACTAATCTTTATGTAATTATCGCGAGATTTATATTTATTCTATAATTAATTTCAGTTTAAAGTTTGTAGTTAGTAGTGATCACTAATTATCTTCACTTGGATTTTCTACTCTTCACTCGAAATGTATTAAATACTTTGAAATAGTAAATAGCACACGTGGAAAATGCAACAAAGTGCATCTATATCTACGTTAATATTTTACATAATTTTACAATTCTCGTATATCTACTCGTATAACTTATTAATGCTTTATACAAGTACAATTATACTACTATGATACACGCATTATTAATCATTAGTTTATTCTAACTGTATGTTTTATAATCATAGATAAATCGTTTTTTCTTCTTGTTTTAAAATAAAAAATATAGGTACTATTTTTTGCTTGTAGTTTATTAGTTATTAGTTTATCACATTTAAATTTTTCATAAGATATTTTTGTTTAATTTTAGTTCTTAAAAATTATAAGACTAAATATCCTAAGTATATATCCACTTTATGAATTTATATATGTCGGACTTCCAATTTTCGAGGAATGTATATTGTACGAGTATGTATATTAACTCTAATAACTTCTGATTCAGATATTAAATCATTATTTATATAATACTATATCATGAATAAACAATGAAAATAATGGATCTTTGATTTAATTTTCTAGTCCTTAAATCAGGGGTGGTGAATCTACTGCATGCGTGCAAAGGTGGCACGTTGATCAAATTTCAATTAAAATTATTAAAATATATGCTATTTATAAAGTTTTGATTATAATTGTTATAAGAAATTCAAAGAAACAAATTATATACATTTTAAAAATTATAATTACAAAAAAAATGTATACTTTTTATCCTTAGAAAATTTAATTTAATTTGGGTACATGAAAAATTTTAAAAACCTTGATTGGGAAAATTTAGCACTTGACACTAAAAAGGTTCGCCACCCCTGCCCTAAATTCAAAATGTTCTTATTTCTGAGTTGTGGCAAAAATGTGGACCAAGAAAAATAATTCAAACTAAATCATAAATACAGACCACAGAGTCTCGCTTACTAACGTTAGTAAAGCATAGTTCCTAGTGTTCCTATACTATAGCATTGTAAATTGTAATATTCCTATAAATTTAAAAACAATGGAAAAATTATTCTTAGTGAGGTTTCTTAAATAATTATCGAGTTAGTAAAAATTGCATAAATTACCTTTTATAAATTGTTAATCTCTACTGATGTAATAAACGTTTGATGCACTTCAAATTCTATATAATTCGTCTACAAAAAAAAAAAAAAATCGATAACATATACACTATGTAGTATATACATAATATAGGTACTAACTCACGGACATCGTTAGACCTAAGACAAAAACATTCTTATTGTTACGCTCTGTATAACTACAAATAATAACATGAATATTTATAAATATTATATAATACAAATGTGTATCAGTATATTAATGAAATTTATATAAAATAACGCAGTTTATACATTTATTAAAATATGTTATTTTATTATTTATTATTTTATTAATAGCTCACATGCTTATAACTACAACAACCAAAAACTGGATCTATACACATATAATTAATTAAATTAAGATTAAAATAAAAAACTTGTTTCAAGTCAAGTAAGTAATAATAAATTATATTTAAAATTTCAATATGAACATAATTTTATATACCTAATAATTGTATTGTATACATTCTATTAGCTGTCGTGCATATTCACACATACTTACAAAAAAAAAAAAAAAATTAAAATAATGACCAACCACTATTTTAAACAGTTTATTATACTTATTATTGTTACTTATATCCATTTTTTTTAATTATAAAAATCATAACTAGTTATTTGTTACTCGTTATGAATACTTTAATAATAAATGTTATATTTTTTCATAAAAATCGAGCTCACGCAATTGGCTTTATAAAATGTATTGGTAACTTAACAAAAAACTAAATGTTTATTCTGGTACTATAAAGTTAAATTGTTTAGAAAAAAATTTGTACCTAGCCCAAAACATAATTCTATGTTAAAATTAAAATTCATAATTCATAAATATACACATCATCAATACCTACATTAATAATTTGTGTTGAAATATATAGGTAGATAAATAGTTTTATTAATAGGGATAAAATAGGGTTGAGACACGCGAAATCTTATATGTAATCTGATGCCTTATTTCGATTATAGAAATAGTTGTTTTTATTGTAAAAAATAGTTTGTATTATTCTATAATATATTTCAGAAATATATCTATTTTATTATCTACCTACCTCAACAAAATAATATTACAAACATAAAATCAATTTATATGTTATTTTTTTTAATAAAGATTTAAAAACTAAAAAAAATTCTTAAATAGTAACCTTAATACAAAGATATGTCGTTATCTCAAGTGTCATTGACATTTATTAATTGAAAACTCGGTAAATTTATAGAAGTGGAATAGGAAGACTAATTAAATACACATATATGTAACTGTGTAATTAATAATTATTTTATTTTCTCTCAATAACTATATTGCTTTTTGAGATATTACTATTTTTAATTGACTGGTAGGAGGATGTAACATATCAATACCATATAATGACCAGATAGTGTATAATGTTACTTGGGACACGCGATAGGTGTTCGTTATATATTATGCAATTTTTTATTAAAGCAGTAACTTAGTCTGCATAATTTAGCAAATATTATAGTTATATACAGTTATTAATTGTCGATTCCCATGTTCAAAATATTACTGCTCCAACGGAATTGTTACATCGTCACTATATACTCACAATTTAAAATTTTTTTACAGTAGTACTTAGTGAAAATTTAAAACTTTATAAGCATACAGTATAATGTTTCTCATTTCTCATAAAAGCGTTCCATATTCACAGACTATATATAATGTGGTTTACGTGTATGTAAACATATTATACAATGGGTATTTAATATAACATCGTGAGTAAACACCTGTTAACGTCAGTGTCGGAAATTTCGGTGATTTCAGTACTTATTGCCGGAGTATACCATTCATTGTTGTTAATAGGTATATTATATTTTAGTAATTAACTGATAAATTTATAGATTATAGCCAATGTAATTTATTGATGTTTCCTAAGGTACTTAAGCTGATTATCGATTTATCGATAATAAATTATATATTATCATTTAGTTTTAATGGTTTTCTTACCACTTTTTCGGGTGCTGGAGTGGAGCGCAGTAGTAGATTTCGGATTTTTTTGTGGGACAGGATCAAAATGTTTTATATTATTATATTATATCATATCATATAATTTTGTAAACACAATATTTAGGATTTGATGTTAGGCCTTACAAATATTATATTTATATACCTGCGACCTGCCAAGTGAGGGGAGCTGGAGAGAAGTTCGAATGTTACCAATTAACTAATAATGATAGAACTTTGGGATATATCGTACAAATAATTACTAAGAATTCGATGATTTTTTTCAACATATCAACGTGGGAGTACATATTCAAATTCCATTAATTCCAAAGTGTATAAAGCAGATTGCCTTATGGAAATAAATAATGCACCTAATCAGAATAGTCATTGTTAATAATATGATAATATAATGAATATGGTAATCGTAATTCATACTGAAAATGACTTATATTGGCGAATGGCGATATTGACGGTAACAGCCATACAAATAAAATATCGTTGTTTATAGAGAAAAGATGCACGTAATTTGCGTTAAAATTTGTATTTTTAAAACCTAAACGCCAGCCAACCAATTGACAAGTATCGAACAGTATCAGAGGGGGTGATTAGAATGGCATGTTCTCTTCCTCCACACATGACCTTGGACAAATACAAATATTTTAAATTATTATTTTATAAAAACGTAGCAACCTCGGAAGTGATGTCGAACAAAACAGTTTTTAAAATTAAAAAATCTGGTATAGATGATTTAGTAATGCAAAACAAAATGAATTAAATATATTTGTGAAAATAGAAATTGTCATTTTAAAAATAATTTTACTTCGCGTTAAATTAAAACGTAGTACTTTATACTTACCATTGATTAGTAGGTACTTTGTAAAATTCAAGTAATTTATAATCTATGATATTTACATTCATACTAATTATGTACTTTACCTAATATTTATTCTTTAACTACGTATAAGATTTTATAGAACGCGATCCAAAACAATTTATAAAAATTTGGAAGCTGGAAGATTGTGAAGTTCAACTATATACCTAGTTATTCATAATTATGTTTTTTAGTTGCCTACAACTCATAGATTTTTATAATGAGATTAATACTACCCCCCCCCCCACCAGGCTACCCTTTTAAAAAGCAGTGCACATCACTGAGCACTACAAGACAATCTTTTATAAAGTTTTTTGTAGAGAGGGTATGGATAAAATCCATTTAATCGCGAGTAAAAACTTAAATAAATTCATTATGAATATAAAATGTTGTATATACTACGTTATATTGCAGTAAACAAGAAATTAATAATTACTGGTGATGAATGATTCACCAAGCAGGATCACCCACATATATTTTTGTGTAATAATAAATGTATTCAAATTTTGATTTTTTAATTTTTAAATATCTCTAAGGACTATATTTTTAAATACATGATATACTTAGCATTTGTATACAATTTAAGAAGTGTTCTGTAGCGATATCAATTCGTTTCTATTTTTCAAATGAAAATTATTCTTTTCCTTATAAATTATATTAATCAGACGAATTCTTTTATGATTCAAACTAATACCTAGTTTTTTAGACTTTTAACTGTACCTATGTAATAAAGAACTAGCCAATTGGTTTATGGCAATGTATTTGAAATATATGAGGATTTTGATGTTTTGAAAATTTCAAAAAATCAGTTTTAATAAATTCATTGTTAAAAAAAAATGGGAATGAGAATGATTGGTTCATAACTATGAATATTATTAAAAAACACTGTATTGAGTTATTCATAATGTGCAGTTGACCAAGTATTTAATAAATATATTAGCGAAAATTATTTCAGTAGGTACTTACACTTAAATAATACTATGAATTTAGCAAATCACTTGGAACCGTTTTAAATGTCCTGCATACAATCGCACATCCTGACGCTATCACTCCAAATGATACATAATATACAATGCTTATGTATTTTAATTAAAAACGATTTTCCTGAAATTTCAAGCTGGGTAGGAGGAAGAAGGCCTGTTACATTTTTATTGCTATTATTTTACTCTTGAAGTCCGTCCTATTTATTCATATAACATGATATAAAGTATAAACATAAAAGGATTGTTACTCGTAGATATTTGGTATGATTAGGATAATACAACAAAAATTTTACATTTTACACGATCCGCACAATAACAATGTTATGATAGACGGCATAATATAACGAAGATCCGCCAGGACATGAAGGTCATCGAAAGACAATGTGCTTTTCCCGGAACCGACGTCGGTTTTATCCGAGCCTGGTATAATTTTGTGTCGGGCATGCTACCACGGTTCTGTACGAAGGTGCTTATACATTAATGGCGCGCATGCGCTTAATCGTCGTGCCGACGATACGTCATGGTATCTCCCGATCTCCGTGGCGTGACGTTTTCGCTATCGTCGCGAGAACCCGCCAACAGGCCGATCACCGAGCGACATGCCGCGTCAAATCAGACGTACTCAGTATTCACTATTCAGTATGCCAACGACCGTCTGACCGCGTAAATATTACACGCTCGTCGTCTCGCCCGACTTAATTAGATCCGAAGAAGAGTGTTCGAATATCGTTCAATCGATCGTTTTTCAACACTCCTGTCGGCCTTATTTCATCCAAGTTTTCCCCCTTTTCGGTCGTTACCTATCCGAATACCTATAATATTAAACGATAATTTTGCAACACCGCGTTGATCGATCATATTGGCATAATCGAAAACGCGTTCGTAAAATATCTGTTTTTGATAAAACGCATTATTATAGTATAATTAGCACCGTCGGGATCGTCCAAGATCCTCCCCGAAGTAAACAAAACGTTTCGATTTTTAAGAATTTCTAGCGGAACGTTGGTCGACACGTCAGCGCCGTGGCTGAAATTTAAAATAACAAACTACCGTAGTCAAATTGCATTCATTGTTTTCATTTCGGAGTTAAATGTGAGTATTCTGCAGTACTTTAATAATGTATATTAATATTATTATTATGATGAGTCTAAAAAACAAAATATAATTCGTACACATACGAGTATTTAAAGTAAACAATTCCTCGTTTAGAATTAGTACCTATGGGCCTATGGCTATCGTTTCATTATAATTTTAAACACATCATACATAAATTGTTACACGCGTGATTGTGTGAATATATTATGATTGGCATAATTCAAAAGCTTAAATATTTCTATTTTTTTTTATTTTTTTTTTCATAAAATTATTTGTATTTCTTAAAACACTACAGACCTAGCTATTTGATGGTTCATAATAACATATATTCATGCTACATAATATATATATTATGCAATTTATTGGTACATTTTATATTTAAATTTTATTTAATAACATATTGCTTGAATTGTAATAATGTATTTGCAATAGTAAGTATTTAATCTTAAAGTAGGTATCATAACTTACTATTTTATGTTGAAAATAGCATTAAGATATTATCAAAACTAAAACACGTTGATAAAAGTAATTAAAACCATTCGAATAAGTACCTATATTAAACTTATATTCATGTATACTATGTGAATGGATGTGATACACATTATCGTAATATAAATATATAGTATAATAATAAGAACATATATTATTCCAGTTAAAAAACAACTTTTTATCATTTTTATGCTATAAAAATAAATAGCAAAAAGACCTTGATTGATTATATTTAGTGAATTCTAATTATATTATATTATATATATATATATATATATATATATATATATATATATATTGTAATATACGTTTAAAACATAAAATGGCTGATTATATTATTTAAAAAAAAAATTTAATTTTTAATTTTTTACAGTAGTTATTGCATGTATAATATATATAATACAATATGGGTTGGGGTAAGTACATGATACAACTATTAACAAGGTTGTAGTATGCATACACACTTTGGTAGTCGTGGCTTATTAAATAAGTAAATGCAATAGTACTATTATAGTAGTCCTATTCAGTATTCTCTTTTATTTTTAGAGACAGTATAGAAATATTTTAATATTATATATTTAAAAACACGAGGAAAAACATTTCTAACTTCAAGGCTTTAATAGCTCCCAATATATGAAACATAAACATAAATGACCTTCCTTCGATGTTTATTAAAGTAATCAAATCAGATATTATCAACGCATCAAAAAATAAATAATAATTAATAATCTTAACATACATTAATTTTTAAGCAACTGTATTTATTATTTTTTGAAAAAAGAGATCTAGTATCAACAAAGATTATAACTATAGTATTTTTAAATATCAGTAGGTAATAGGTATAAAAGTATATTAACAAATTAGTTTTGGTCTAGTTGTTCATATAAACGCTCATGTGTTACATTATAAATGTTTTATTGTCTTGTTCCAAAGAAGATGCAATTCAAATCAATTTCATCATGTACTTTCTAAAACGGCATATATGTATATTTTGGTATTTCAATTCCTACAGTTAAGATTTGAAACTTTCCAGATGAAGTAAACATTCAATTTTTTATGGTTTCCAACTACCAGTCTTGTGAAAGATACTTTTTTAATTGTGCAAGTACCAACAGATACAGATATTTATTTAAAGGTATTTGGAGAGTACCTATAAATACTTTAAAAAAATATTTACGCCTATTATACTTTTAAATTTTTTTATAAAAAAATTATATTTACCTTCAAATCAACTGAACCAATTTTTAGTATTTCATTATTATAATGATTTAAGAAAAACATTTGATGTAACTATAAATTACTTAAGTGTTTTCTTTTTAGGTTTGGTAAAATTCACAGAAAAAAATTATATTATAATATTTGACTATATTATATTATACTCTCAATATTTTTTTTTTTTATTCCACGTACCTAATCAAATTGGAAATAGAAAATAGAAAAACTGAAAATAAAAAGTATTTGATTTTAAATGCAGATACTTTGAGAAAATATTAAAAATACTTTGTCCGTGTACTTATGTAGAAAAAAAGTATTTAAAATATATATTTATAAGTATTTAAAAAGTATTTTAATACTACTTTTACTTAAAAATTTATTAAAATACTGCTAACTACCTATAATAATTTTTTTTTGACCTGATGTAGATTTATTACGTTACCTAGTGAAATGAACAATAATAATGTAAATGATAAAATGAGTATCAACTGTGCTATATGTATTGTATACACACGTGCATCATGCATTATAATTATCATCAGTTTCATTAGCATAATATGCAAAATTAGTCAAGATGACACTTGCACTGCGTAATGTGTCGTCAGTATATCGATTTCACACTCGAAAATATATAAATAGGAAGTAATGAAATTTGTCCATCGAAAAAAATGTATGATTTTTCCTTATATTATACATGTAATGAATAATATTATCGTTATTAATGGTATTGACTATTGGCTAGAGGCTAGAATGCTAGATGCAATACAATTTAAAAATTATTATGGTGTTAATTGACACTATTTTGTATATAGGCCGTGTTATAGAATTAATTATAAAAATAAATGGGAAATATAATTAATTTTCAACTTTTCAAGCATTCTACTACATAGTATTTTTCAAGGCAGAATAATGAAGTCATAATAATGCAGACATCTTTATATACCTTATTCAGTATCTACTATATCTACAAATTGATGGACTTATGAATAAAGTATGTTACTGCCATATTATATTATGTTCAATGTCCAAACAAACGTGTCAAATCGAATGAAATTTTGTTTGACATTGATTCCATGAAATAACGAAGAATGTTTTTCACTCAATGACATGACTACTGACTAATATAACAATCATCAACATAGGTATACTACGATTAGTATAATATGACGCTACTTTAGAGGAATTCACATTTATAAGCCCGTTATATCAAGTTCAAAATATAACCTTGCGTTTCTCATCAACAGTAAATAAAAATATAGTAATATATCTTTTCTATATGATATATCTACTTCCTTTAATTTTAATCGTATTAATACTTATTTTATTATCAAAATTATAATTACAACAGTTAAAATAAATTTCAATTGAAAAATCTCTAAGATTATTGTGATTAATATTATAAATTATAATGACATATATCAATGACGATTTTTTTAATTTAGCTTATATAAATAAAAATGCGAGAAAAATTAAAATACATAATACAATTGATGAAAGTAAACAGTATTTGACTCGAATTTGTGTGAAATATTTATATTGTTTTACTCAAACTAAATTAAACTATAGATATAAATTCAGTATATTACTAGGTATATTAGTAGAATTTCCATAATATTCTCATCTACTTGATAGTAAGCATCTAAATAATGAAACAAATAATAGTAAAAATAAACGTTATTTGTGAGAGCAGAGACTGAAATTAATTATGAATTAAAAACTCATCAATCGGGCATTCCGACATATTTTGAAGTCTGTCTGCTCTACGTATTTAATATTATCATTGATTCGGAAGGTCAGTCCTATAAACCTGTAAACCGCAACTCTCATGTAAAGATATTCCAGCAGACAAGATTTTAAAATATATTGCGAATTAAACATATTATACTGGGAATTCCTCGGACGTATAACGAAAAACCAGATATGCAGTTGTTCATAATGGTAGGAGTTAATATAAGGAAATATAGCGTGAACGGGTTTTTTAACATCATAAAACATAAACATAATATAAATAAAGATTGAATTATAAATTTATAAACCAGACAGTACTATATTTAAAGGTAGAATAAAATATTTTTTAATAACGTAATTAGATTTAATAAACTAGCCACACTGCAATTAATACGTATTTACCATTTACCGATTATATGTATAATGAACATTGACTAGGTACTTAGTTACTCAGTACATTTATAAGTAAAAGAAAAGAACATTACTATGCCAATCCTTACAGTCACGGAGTATTGAAATAAACATTTTTAGATTTTGGAAAAAATTTTTCTAGAATTTTATGATTTTTATAAAAATTAAGTTTTGATGAAGTTCATTAAAATTATGAACGTTTAATAAAATAATTTGTAACTCTGTAAAAATTATTGTTTCATTGAACAGCATAAATTATAAATACACGATAGAATGTTTCATTATGAAAATAACGTTATACATAAAAATACATAAAATTGAATAAAATAAAATACGAGTACTGTACTTACCTTGTTACATTTTGTAGTTTATTTTCATAAATTACATTTAGGGTAAAATATACTATAACAATACATAAGGATAAGATATTCAATTTCCAAACAAAATGACACGTGTATATTATATTGTTGTTGTACATTAACACCACCGACCAGCCTATGCATGTCCAAGGTTATTCAGCTTTATAAAAGTATAAAACCATGTCCAAATTAGTTATCCCAATGTTATTCATTAACAATTAAATTATTCTAAAAAAAAATATTAAAAAATTTAAATTCAACGAATTGACAAAAGATTTATAGTTATCAATTACTGTAACTGTATGAATGCTTTCTCTCGTTTGATTATCGTATTATTCAACTAAAATGACTGAAAGAAAATATTACAACAATTTCGATTTACTTTTAGAAATGCGGAAATTTCCTAGTGTAATTATATACATATTAGTTATTACTAATTAGTAATTAGGTTATTACATTCAGTGTCAGCCTGTCCATGGTCACTGAAATACGGATACCCTGAAGCTATTACAATAAGTACATAGGAATATGTTTTATTTGACAAGGTTCAACAAGGCAACAAACATTAAAATAATAATTTGAGCACGTAAAATAAAAAAATATAAACTGGCCCATCTTATATTTTAATATACGAGTAGATCAACTAGGAAAATCAGTGTGTTAATAATATACTGTATTGATTAACATACCTTGATATTGAATATTGCATTACACGTGTAGGTATGTAATAAATGCAATTCCTAAATTATTATGTAATGCATTAAAAAAAATGCTATGTATTCAGAAATTATTGTGTACTACCTGGTTATATAAATATTGTTTAATATAGATACCAATAGGCAATAACACTTGTAATAACATAATATACCTATGTTAAAAAATGTTAAAACAATTTATTTACATGTTAATACAACAAATAAATAATAATAATAATATACAATAAATAATATTACAAATTACAATGATGATCTGTAAGCGATGTTATTAGCGATATTATAATGTTTGTACGTTTCATTGCGAATAAGTTAATTATGGTTTGTTATAAAAATGAAATAACTAACAAGTTAATATATATGTATGTATAGAAACGTAGAAGATAGATGGTTATTGTTGTACCAAAATTTTCAGAACACAAAGAATAAAATATTTCGTTTTATTTTTCAGAATAAATTCAATTTGTATTCTAAAAAGATGGTAATGAACTACAGACTATTCATTAATTTATATAGGATTGTAAGTTATAACTTACATGATATGAACTGTAAATATATTATTAGGTTTTTAATGTAAGAAGTACCTACTTTAAAAATTAATTATTTGAAACAAAAATTATAAACTGTTAAAACAGGTTAAAGTTTTTATAAAATAATTTGTAATGAGTAATTTATATTACAAAAAGTGCCGTTTTATACACACTCGCATTATATTATTATACATTATTTAAAACATTATAAACATATATATATATATATATAATATTTAATATTATAATACTACCAACTAAAAACGATTCTATTAAATAACTTAGTTAGTATTAGGTTAGATTGGGGTGAAAAGTTTTTCAGATTTTTTTTTTAAATTACTGTGATTGAGTCCTTTTTTATATGACAGGTCGATTTACTGTATTTGTTTAATAGGATTACATGCTTTATTATAGTTATTTACATATTAATAAGTAATCACAGATAATTCACAGTTGTACAGTAAATGAATTGAACCACCAGCATTATTGTAATTTTGTAAATGTTATATTTTATTAAAAAAAAAAAAAAAACTAAATGCATAAAACTAATTAATTATGACGATACAATTTAATGATATACTAATTTTATTAGATTAAGAATATATTATTTCATGATATTTCCTGATACTTTAGATAATTTGTGTATCTGCAATCAAGTAGATATTCAAGTATCACTAAGTATTATTAAAATACTTAAGTTTTTATGAATAAGCATTCATATCAAAAATTATATTTTGTTTTATTTGAATACTCAGAATTCAAATTATTAACTTGTTAATTGCTTTACAATGATGTATTTATTTAATACGCCATTATTATATAGCATGAACGTCAAATGAACAAAAAAAAAACGGTCTACGAATGTAAAACTAAATGAAGGCCACGTGGACCAGTTTTTCAGGATATTATAATGCTTTCCGGGGTAAATGATCAAAATAGAATGTCGTCCCATTATTTTTTTTTTTTATCCAGTTAGCCTTATAAAATATATGTAACATTATAAATTAAATGATATTATATTATTCTTATAATTCAAGTACACTATGTATAAGTTGGTATTATTTCAAGTACACAACTTGTAAAAAGATATATTTTTACTATATATCCAGATTAAATAAAAAAATTGTACATATTAAATGTAACTTGAATACTGTCTAGGATTTGGTTATAAATAATTATCATAAGTATGATTGTCTATTTTCTGAAATATCGAGTAAAAAACTTACCGAAACGATATAACATGATAATACCATTGTCACTCTTCGCAAAACCAATGTACCAAACTCACGCAAATATGTATACATAATATATATATATATATATATATATATTACACGCATTATATCCTGCACGGCTACACAGTCAAATATTAACGATGGACCTTGGAAACCAAAATTCGTATTCCCCGCGTTATGGTCCCACGTTATGATTAAAGATTAAATTGTTTAGTGTTAATAATCTTTAACCGTTGCATGTTAATATGTGTGATCCCCTATTATGACCCTGCAATCGTTTCCCACTTAAATCTTTTAAATTTGAGATTACCAAACGTTATATTATACGTTATATAGATACATGTACAATAATTTTAACTTAAGTGTGAGACGACGATTATCATTGGATATTTTTTAAATACGCAAAAGATATATAATTTAGTATTTAGGTATATTTTATAAAAAGGTCTCAATGATATGTTTAGTTTCTTTTTTATTACTTAGCTTAAATCTGTTACACATTAAAGTCTCTGCTCTACAGGTATGACAAAAATATTGTGTCTCGTTATTCTAATATATAGTAATTAAAATCGTACGTGATCAATAATATATGTATCACAATACCTAAAATGATTATGATTTATGATACAGTATTTTTTCATCCTATATCATTATAATATATCATGTATACAAATAAGAAATGTATAAAAAAAAAAATGCATAACAATATTTTTTGTTTTTTTTTAGTTGAGAATACTAACAACAAGATGTCAGTTACTAGTGTCCAGTCCATGAACAACCAAAGCTTGATGAACATTAATGACAAAATGCTCGATAACATCGATCTAGTCAGTGATATTGAGCAGGCAGTAACTCTAGAAGAACTCAAAGAAGTTTTTAAATATTGTTTCCGGTATGTAGTGCAAATGCAACTAGTATATTACTAGATTTTTTTAAACTTTAAACCGGTTATAACTAGTTTTTTTTAAACTTTAATAGCTAGTATATTTTTATAAATAATTTTACCTAGGCGGCTAGGTATATAAATTTTCAATTATATTAAAGTTCAATACAATTATATTGTTGTCAAAGGCCATCGTTTTTAAATAGCATATTTTTAAATATTTCTTATATTTTTAATTATATTTATTAGGAATCGTCGACTAAAGTTAAATGTTGATAATACAAAATATATTTTGCATTAATATAAACATTTTTATTAATACTTTAAAACGGCATTATTCTGTAATGTTACCTTTAAAAAATTATTCTTACCAACATAAATTATAATATATTTAATATTTATTTTTTAATGACAATTAAAAGGAAAGAAATATTAATTTAATCGTAATCTATTGATGATAATTAATAACTAAAATAGTTCAAAAAAATACATAATATTAGGTATCGTCATTTTCTGTTATAAAATGGTTAATGGATAATCATATTTTTGATTGATTAGTTGTGGAGTCAACTGGGAACAACGACACGTATCATTAGATTGCTTAGAATGTGGTGGATATTCTCTTGAGAGGCCTTGTCCTATTTGTGCTGGTCACTGTCGAAATATTTGGAAACGTGATCTTGAAGAAGTGAGTTTAAAAAAAAAATCCATACAATTAATACTTATTTGCATTCATTTTTACGTACTAAACTTTTATTTTATAGTCTCATCGAAGTGGTGAGGCGAGTTGGATAGGCGAATGCTCCTCAAAATGTAAAGAAATGGGACGTGATGTCAATCAGATATGTAATAGACTCGAAAAAGTTAAAGCCACCTTTTGAGCCGTGAGCGATACAAATCTTACACAACTGAGTAACTAATTATAAAAATTTAGATTAAGTGCATCACTTTTCTTATAATATTGTAATTTTACTCAGTGTAACACGGTGTCATTTCCTCGTAGTGATTGTACACTTGTTTTTTGAATGACACAAATTCTCAAAATGATTTTTTCATGTACATAATAATTTGCTATTCCATTTTCTATGAAAATTGTATAACAAATCAATATAAATTATTTACCTTATTCTAATATTCGTGACAGAAATTTTGGATAAAAACCTTATACTGTAATAAATATATATTTATTTTGATAAAATTTTGTTGTTATTTAATGTTACTTTTAATAATTAATATAGAGTAAAATATTATTGGATAATGTTGGTTTTCACTTTTCATATAACTATCTAAATCTAGCTGAAACTAGATTAATAGTTGAACATAGTTGTTTATACTATCATTATTCATTTCTAATTGAATTGTAATGTAGTTCGTTATTTTAACTTGATGTTTTCATTTTATACAAGCGTACTAGTTATTTTTTCGTTGTAAATATATTTTAAAAATAATTACTTTAATAATACTTAGTATGCAGACATTTATTTCAATACTAAGGTAAAATTCGTCAAAGTATGCTTACAAAAAACAATAATCCACATGTTTATGAAGCTAAAAATGTTCGTATTTACGAACGACTAAGTAGAGACTTTTAGGTGAAAATAAAATTAACTATTTTTAATTAATCAATAAAAAATAAATTGCCAGTATTTAATTGAAACAAATGGTTAAGTTAAATGACTTGACAATTTAAAATAATAATTGCGTTAACTAATAAAATGTATTTTATGCGACCTACGTGTATTAGGTATATAGACACATAGCTACGGAGATACTTATAACTTATATTGAATAATATCGTAACATTACATTTAATTTCATACTGAATAGTATTATATCAATTATGGACATAAGTATTCAACACATTTAAATTTAATTTGGGCTGGTTCCACCACTGCAATATTGGGTATTGAAAATTAATTATGAATGAAACTTGAATAATTTACCTGGTAATGAACTGAATATCTTTGTTTCCAATTTCCAGTAAAGAGTATAGCTTAATATTAGAATGATTGTTCAACAAAAATATAAGAGTCGAACATAACAAAACCTTCTGAATATTTTTATTCTTTCCAAAAATATTCAAATAAAAGCAGCTGCAGCATGCCAGTAATAGTAGACTTCCATCAACGTGAAAGTTGGACTGGTTGGAGCATAATATATAATATAATAATAAATAATAAATATATTATGTAATATATATTATTATAATATACATCATTATAATCTAAAATTAACGTAACCAAGACTATCTGAACTGAAAGAAAAAAATTCCCAAGAAAAATCACACTGTGATAGTCGTGGAGCAAAATAAACAAAGAAATATAAAAACAATCTAAATATATAATATTATTGTACTATCAAATTACAAATAAATACTGCTGCGACGGTAAAAATGTTTGCGAATTTCGTCCACGCGCTCCGGCGACCGTGTCGCTTGTCGATCACAATAAGTCAAGGTCGAAGTCGTCTAGTGTCAAGATGACAAGATTGAAGAATCGGTGAATGCAATATTATGTAAGTATAAATATGCACTACGCAGTACCTATGTATATAAACCTATTTATACAATGTGATTCATCAAACATGCTCACCCCATCTTTACTTTTATATTTTTTACATAATGAATTTATTCAAATCCTAATTTTTGGAATTTCAAATTATATTAATTAAATATACTCGAGGACAATATTTTTAATTATATATATATTATAATATTTAAGTAGTGTCCTGTGTCAATATAAACTTACTTATTATTTCAAATAAAAACTTTTTTCTGCAAATTGCTAAGCGGGTACTTTTTTTAAAATGTTGATGTATTTAAATCAAAATTCAAACAAGTGATTTATGAGTTTTTTAAATGTTTCTACCGAGGATAATGTATAGTCCTTAAAAATGGTTTTACAAAAATAAAAAATATAAGCAACATCAAATCTACTAGCTGTTTTTTATACTTGGGTAATGTTTACAAGTTATAAAATGTTTTTAAAGTAATATTAATTACTAATTTACTATAATTTTCAAATCATTATCATGTCTTCCATATCTTAAACACTTATATAATGAATAATAATGGACCAATATTATCAATTATAAGTTAAATGATTCAAAAACTAAGTAATTTAAATTAATATGTACTATTATGTCGATATTTCCAACAAAAAAGCGTTTGTTTAGGAATTTAGGTACAAGAAAAAGGGTGATTCTCATTTAGAAAAGAAGTTAATATTGCCTTATTGCCTTTGACGCTATACTTAAATGATATAAAAAATAATTGAAATCACAGTCCTCAAATACATATAAAAATTCCAAAAATCAGGATTTAAGTAAATTTATTACTAAAAGAAAAATAGGGGTAAGCATACTTGGTGAATTACCCCGCCCGTATAGATGGTATAAAAATATCGTACAATAGAACTTGATAATAATCAATAATCAACGTAGTGCGTATCTATATAATATCGAGAAGATTTTACAGGTCAAGAGGTTGACATACCTAATGGCTAATAATAATATTATCACCTGCACATCAGTTAAAAAATAATCAATCATAGGTATATAACATTATTGACATCCGACGGTAGATCGATTTTCTAACGAGACATTTATCCGTAAAATATGTATTGTATTATAAATTTGTAAAACATTATACTGAATACATAACTTATTTGTAGCCTTTTATAGATCCTGTATGACTGTAGAAAATATTCCTGGATGATGAGGAACTATATTCATTAGGATGGAGAGTTACTCTACCGTAGGTACATCAAAAGTCAAAAAATACAGCTCAATTACAATTTTTACCTATTTAATATAACATTTTTTACTTATCGATCTTAACTATACGGACAAAGTTATTTTTTAATATATTTAATTTTTGAATCGTTTTAGATGTTAAAAGATATATTGTATGGTGATTGGTATTAAGTAGATTATAAATTAATTATAAATGATTTAATTTTCTTTAGATTTATTATGAAAATAAAAATATATATAACGCTGAAAATCGATTCATTTGTAATTGATTATATAAAGTTTTCTGAAATATTTTTAATAGACTAACTTGTTTTATCTACATATCAACTATTTCAAAAAAAACATCACTACTGCTTATAAAAAACCTATTTAAAAAGTTGTATAATTATGAATAGATAGTATTTCTGACTTTAGTACCTATTACCTAATTGTAAATAATTTAAATACGCCTACATAAACATATATAGTTCGCTAATTACCCAAATATACTAATAGAGAGTATGCTATAATATTATGCTATAAAAAACCATATAAACTTTATAATAATGCAAAAAAAATTCCTCTTATACTAACCTACATAATGATAAAATGTATTTACTTATAAGTTATAATAAGTATAGCTTATATATACTTCTAAGTAGGTACACGCATCGATTTCTCAACTAACTAATTGTATTTTGGATATAACTATATAATCGTAAAGAAATATAGAAAAAAATTGTTTACTAAGTATATTTTACACTACTTGCTAGTGATTTCCAATAACTTGGAATTTGTATTAAACAATTTTTTACCACGTCTTCTCCCTCCCATCAATCAACTCTTTATATTTGAGGTATAGTGCTATGGTGTAATATACGCTTGTTAAATTATTTTGCGAAAGTCGGAAAAAAGAAGACTGTCAATGACTGTGATCACGGTTGTAAGTGAATGTTGGCATTCACTTGGTAGGTTTTCGAACCGGTGCGTATCTGATCAATTTAGACATTCTTTAAAATTTAATCACGTTTTCCGCGTGCGAAAAAAAACCAAAAATACAATGACAATAATATTTTATTAAATGTGTTGTGAAAAAAAAACTAAAAAGTCACGACACATTTATATTATATTTATATATAAAGTATACATAGGTACCTACTATTAGTTATTACAACACTTATACCTACCTATCTACCTATAAACTTATTGTAATCCTACTATGTGACTATATATAATATTATTTTAATATTTTTTGGATCACGCGCCGTGTGGTACTGCTGTGCAATGTGCAGTATAATTATATAATTATTATAATAGGCACGCATTGTTATAATCGTGTCAGTGATGTTTATTATTCGCATGACACGATGTATTGGTGTATGGAATATATATATTATATATAAGTACCTACGCAAAAATGTTTACACCGCACACACTTCATACGTCATACCTGATATATTATAGTTGCTGCAGTTTGGGTCATGGTTTTAAAATTATGTATTGCTGTCATGGAATACCTATGTATACATTATGTAGTTAGTACGACCAATGGCGTGTGATGTATGCGATGTTGCACTGTTATTTTGTTAAGTATTATTATACCTATACTACAACAAAAATGTGTTGTCACCATGGTTCAGATCGATTCATGATTGTATCGTATATTCGTATTCGTTAGATACATAATATAGATACAGCCGTATACCTACTATTATTTGTTAAGTACTATAGTTATACTGATTTCGAAATGCTTAAAATTAGGTAGGCACTAAGTGCTTTTTTTTGCTTTAATCTCTTTATAGATTCGTTTATCATTTTATATTAATATCACCATGTCTACATGTAAACCGAAACGAAAAACATTTTCAATTTAATATACGTTCAAACAGTTCAGGCATTTTTCTTATATGGTGTATGTATACTGTGTATACTCGAAAAGTAGACATTTGACTAGGAAAAAAATAATTTCTTGACAAGTGACTTCTTTTTTTCCGTGTGGTTGTATCTATCACAACTAAGGTAAGGACCACAGAAGTATGACTTCAACCTCAATAATTACATTATTCATTGTATAATTATACGAAAAATGTATACAAAACTATCATAAAAATATAGAATAATAATACATTTACACAGGGTCGTATTCAGGACGGTTTTCTAGGGTCATGTCTGGAGCCCGACCCTAAGCCTATTTTTAAGGGACCCAAACCTAAAAAAAATCAGGCCTAACCCTAAAAAAAGGGTGCCCGAAAGGACACATACTAGTTGCGGACAAATTATTTCAGGTCAATATTATAACATAACAATTGCGGACACGCGTTTCGTTGTCATAATACTAATTGCGTACAGAGATTATTTTTAATAAAAACCACGTGAGTTTTCCGTCAATCACACGTAACTTTTTAAGTTTTTCACTATACATTTTTATACAGAAAAATAGAAAATAAACGAACAGAAAGACAACACTACGACAGATATTAAGCAAGCGAGTAAGGTTGTCGATAAAGTGCAGATTAAACATATTTTTTGACAGCCGTTTCAAAAGCACCTGCACAATCTTAATGGTGATAAATAATATATATATATATATATAATGTATATATATAAATCGTTAATATCGAACAGTTCCCAACGTCCACAATCGTTAATATCAAAAATAATAATTGGACATTTATCCGCAATTCGTATCTTATATTTGTGTCCGCAATTCGTATGTTACCTTTTTAGATTTCGTCCGCAACTCACGTGGTTTTTGTCACTTTGTCCGCAATTCGGAAACACCGCCCGAAAAAGCTGAATACGGCACTGCAGGTACAATAATATACATTCATAGATGCCAACGCCTAAGTGACTGAAGCTTATATGGCTAAATCTAAAATATATATATGCACAAAATAAATGCACATAGATAGTTTCGCAAATTTAAATTCTAATACCCTTAATACAGCTCACATTCTTCCGTTTACATTAGGATTAAGATCTAACCTATATAGATAACTTTTTCCATTAAACGGTTAGCCAAACGCCAAGTATTACAAGTGAAGTGAAGTGCCAAATCCATTAACTGTTAGGTTCGGTTGAGACGTAGGTCGTATATTATAATATATTATACAAGAATATTAAATTAAATCAAACTATTAACTTAGATATGTTTTTAGCATTCCTACACAGCTACATAGAATGTACTGATAATATAATGATATTTCCTCTTTCATTTGTGCATGATACAGATCTGATGTACTCAAATTATGCGTTATAGTTTCAAAACGATGTGTGTGGTTTTTTTTTTTTATGTGTATTAGTATCACTATAGTCTATAGTGATAAAAGTAAGGGAGTTCTGTAGAAAGAATAATTTTTTTAGTCTCTGGGTGGATCGATGAATGTTCTGATTGTATTATTTGTATTCATGTAATGATGTATTTGTTTTTCATATACTTATGTATATTGTATACACGATAAATAGTCGAAAAACTTCGATTTTCAGCTTTGAGGATAAAAAGTTGGATCTATAGTTTGTGTTTTACTTGTTTTAGAAAAATTTCCTTTATTTTTAAAATAATCGGGAGAAAAAAAGAATTATTATTAAGAATTACAGGAATTTCACGCAAATTTGATATTGATCAAATCGATTTTCTTTTGTGGTATAACTCGAATAGAAAACGAATAGCCATAGATACTTGAAATTTTCACAAAATTTTTATGATCATTTTCTATGTATAATATAATTCGAAGAATATTTCGACTCTTTTTAAACTATTTATAGACATTTTAAAATTTTCATTTTTTAGTTTTTTTTTATAAATATTGGTAAAAAATTATTCTAGATAAAAAAATACTTGGAAATTTAATGAAAGATTCCTCATAAGTTGTTCTATTAAAGAATATCTAACATTTATAATTAAAATAAATTTTATACGCATTTAAAATTTATAAAATTCATCATAATCTCGACAATTAGAAATTATTTTATAATTAGAAACTTGTAAAAAATGTTCTGTCTATATCTAAAATTTGAAAATTTTGAATTCATATGTTTTGAAACCTATATTAAAAATAAAAATTGGTTCTGCTCAAAATCTAAAACAATTCAATTGTTATTGCATAGGCGAAACTACGGCCTAGTCCAGCTAGGCCATAGCCCAGGCTAATTGGCTCCGTATAATGTATACATTTGCTAAGAACATATTATTTTAAATATAATGAAATAAATTAGGTATAAATGCGAAAATAATTTGAGAAATTAATTGTACATAATAAATAGTTTAATATATTTAAAATATATTTAGTATCCGTATTATTTCACATGTAAGATTTTAATTTAATTTAAGTGATACAATTTTAGATTTATGACATCAATAATTACTTATGTTATACATTTGTATTGTAATAAAAAACATTGGTGTTCCCTATCGCCCTCCACCCTTTCTTTTGGCTATGATAGGTGCAAAATGACTCATGAGTGGCCCAGTCTAATTAAAATATCTAGTTCCGCCTATGATTTTTTTGTATTAAGTATTTAGATATATTGACATCTGTATATTTTTATACTTCAACCGCCATCATTCGATGAATGACATTGAAATTTTTGAATTGCCTTTTTTTTTCAATACACGTAATCATGTTTTGTACTTAAAATAAATCTGTTTTGAAAAGTGTTGGTATTTCCATAAGGGCATATGACATTAATTATCTGCAGTAATGCCATAATGGATATAGATATACTTGCTAACACCATGAATAGGTACCCAACATTTAAAGTACTATAACTTCAGAATCCTACAACAGGTCTTAGTACGCAGATTAAAATATCATGCAGGTACTTACTCATATGACGTCTATGTCATCTTATAATTGATTAACATAATTAATAATTATGCTATATTTTTAATTTTTAAAGGAGCTAGCCGAGCATCCTACGTATTCAATACCTACGTAATAACAGGTATGATATTAATACTTAATCTAATTGTTGATACGTATAACATGACGTAAATACGTCAATAATACTATTTATTTATCATATCATTGTGGAAGTAAACTTTCAATAAAATAAATGTTTTTTATTTTATTTTTATACACTTATATAAGATCAGAAATAATCTAATGAATTACGGAAAACCTTATTATTTGATAAGATAATGGAACCGAGTTTGATTTAATTGTTCTGCAGTTATTAAAATAATAGGTGCCTAATAAGTAATAAATAATAAACCATAAAAATTACTATCGACTTATTCAAACAAAAACAAAATATAAACGTTTTTAAGTTAATTTGCTTATAATATTATTATTGTAAGTAGGTACTAGGGTTGTATAGACATGCAGTTATTGTGTATAATATATTATCATTTTATCTTAAATTTTTGGCATAAAAAACTTTTTCTTCATAAAGTTTCCTATTTATACAACTATTAAAAACCAACTCTGTGACAATAAGTTACCATGTAAATTTTAAACCATATAGCCAAAAAGGTAATACAATTATATACTTATTATAATACTATAATAATTATAGGTAGTAGTATTATAATTATGGTATATTATAATTGAACTCTACACGCGCTTATGATGAAGATCAATTTCATAGTTCTGAAAAAATAACTTACACGATTAAATTAGATTAAATTGCAGGTTTAGAAAGCGATGTTATATAGATGAGACATGAGACTCTATAATAGAGTGCATAAATGATCAATATTGAATGTGAATATGTGATCACTAGGTACGGATTAGACTACGATGAGGTCATCATATTATATTATTCTGTATACTTATGAATATATGATATAATTTACATCAAACAAGGAGAAAAGTACTAGGAAATGTCAAATGACTAATGAGTAGTAGTAGTACGACTACCTACAACGAGAATTTTATGTCTTAACATAGAGGCATCATAAAGCAATACGAAACCCCTGTAATAAATTATACAGATAATAATATTTTCAAGGAAATGTGCCATCTAATTAGTACAATTCTCGGGGATATTTGGAACAACCTAGAAGAATATAAATTATATAAGATAGATATATTATAATATAAAATATTATTATTTATTATGTACACATAACACTGAGTTATATATTAAATTAAAATAATTAAGTAATATAATATTATTAATATCATATATATATTAAAACGATAAGATATGCTGTTATAAATAATGTCAATTGACAATATTATGTATTTATGTCATAAACTTCAGTTTTAAAGTGGAATGGAATATGGATACAAATCCCTGTACAAGGAAAGTCCTTTGTATTATTCGAAAAAAGTAGCAATAAGGATAATGGGTATATATATTAAGTATAAACAGATATTAAATTATTAAATCTTAATCATAAATATAGTTACTAATTTAAATATATAAAAGGTAAACGTGACTGATTGACCGATCTATTAACAAACAGCACAAACCAATAAATGGATCGGGCTGAAATTTTGCACACAGATAGCTATGACACAAGCATCCACTAAGAAATGATTTTTAAAATATCAACCCCTAAAAAGATAAAATATCTTATTGTATAGAAAAAATACAGTCTAACTCGAGCAATGCTGTACAATACAGCTAGTAGGTAATTAGTATAATATAAAACAGGGGTGGCGAAACTTTTTGGAGTAAAGTGCCAAGTTTTCCCAATCAAAGTTTTAAAAATTTTTCACGTGACCAAAGGAAATTATATTTTCTAAGGATAAAAATAAAGTCACAGATTTATTATATATTATCTTATTAAGTATAGCACACCTTTTTTTTTGTAATTATAATTTTTTAAATGTATATAATTTGTTTCTTTACAACAGTTATAATCAAAACTTTATTAATAGCATAATCTCTAATATTTTCAATTTTTTCCCGTGCCATTGAAATTTTATCAACGTACCACCTTTGGCACGTGTGCTGTAGTTCGCCACTCTTGCTGTATAGGTATACGGTATACCTGATCCTGACTCACGTTTTATTTCTTAAGATTTTCTTTCAATAACACGATTTTGTTTTAACCATTTTAATTTCAATGGGTTATGGCCTTATGGGTAGGTTCTAGTTTTCTTGGATTTTTTACCAATACAAATTTACAAATTATACATACAACTATATGAGATATGAAATGAATAACATAAATATTAATAAGATCATAAAGTGCAGAAGATATTCCTCAGATAGTTACCTAATACTTGAGAATCTAAAAATATGTTAGACGCGCGTAAATAAATTTTAAACTACGTATAGACAATAGGCATATTATACATTTATACATTTTAGCTTGTAGTACGCAATTTTAAAGTATTTTAATGAAATTCGAGTGCACTTTACGGTAGGTAGATACTTTTAAATTAAGTATGAAACAATCAATGAGATAAGATAAAAAATTAAAATAGTCTTTGAATTTAAAATATATATCCATAATAAGTTATTTTGACGTATTAAAATACCTACAGATGATACTTATTTTTAAAAGTATATAAATATATAATACGTATTAGAAATTTGAATATTCAGTAAAATAAAATATTCAAGTATACATACAGATTATATAAAAAAGCAATTATAGGTAGATACTTTCAAATACTTTTGACTTGTTTTCTTTTATAAATTAACTGATTCAACATTTTTTACCATTTCTATACATAACAATATAACATTATAATTGTATAGAAGATTTTCCCTCAATTATTTGGTATAACGTATAACTATAATTTATACTCCTTTATTATTTTTCCTAACAAAGTATTTGAAGTTACATAAAAAAATAAAAATACATATAATATTACATACAAAAATTCTAAGTTTACCTCAATATTTTTTTTCATTATTTTACACAATGTAATTTAAAATAGGAAATATATAGACTAAAAAGAAAAAGTATAGGCACCTATTTGAAAATTAGTATATTATTTTAAATACAGATACTCGTACTTTGAGAAAGCATTTAAAATATTTTGTTCGAGTATTTTTTTTTCAGAACCTATGGACTCATTTTTTAATTTAAAAATGATAACATAAATTTATGTTTATTCTTTTAATAATAATGAATTGCTACAATTTTAATATTGGCCATCACAATCATCACATAGTACATATAGATACAATTTCAAAATTAGGTATAATATTAAAATATGTATAAAGTGTTTAGGTTATTCATTTCCAAATTAATTATGTGTGTTGTGTAATAACGACATTGTTAATACTGAAATCGATTGACACACATAAGCAATTGCGTTAACTAAAATGAATATGTATTAGTTTTACGGAATGGTCAAATAGAGTTAAATTCGAATTTTACCTTTTTTTAACCCGGACACATTTACCACATTTTATTTTAGATAAATAGTGTAGTTAGACAAATCCCCACGTAACTCTTGCGTAGGTATAGTATTTTTTATTTTTTGTGAGAACTAAGAAGCTAATATTAATAATTTAAATAATAACACAAATTAATAACAAAATAAAAATGTTGAATAATTTCTAATTTTTTAGTACCTATACTAGGTAGAATGAAGCTACTAAACTAGGCTCTAGCGATCAAAAATCAAAATGTATATAATTTACATAATTAACTATTAAGTATAGGTACTAGGTAGGTACCAGTGATGACTAATGAACATATAACAGATAACAGTTACTTGTTGTTGTTGTTATACTGTTATATTATGGTAAATGGTAACAGTGTTTTACTTAACAGTACCTACCTGTCCTACCTACATAGCTACATAAGAAATGTTCATGTCATAAATCATAATATAAATTGTTCGTTTTAAATCCTTTGAGCAATCATACATGCAATTTGTGTCAAAATGAATAAACATATTATATTGTTTTTTTAAGATAATTTAATGTAAGTAGGCTACACTTGCAATTAAATCCGCTCTCGAGTATAGTGATTGCAAATACCAATAGGCAATAACCGAAGTAAAGTAGGTATAAAAAACTATTGAAATGTGTAACATTTAAAAAAAAAAATTTAATTGTAATTTATTAAGTTGACTTATTGCAATATTTTTAAATTACAGAATAACTATTGCAAATATATATATATAGTTAGTGTTGGAATTTTAAGCAGTCTTTTTAAACTTTTGTATCGACACACAGCTGCTCCCCTCTCTCCAAGTCACCCAAGTGCCTACCTATGACTATCATACGACATCGTATCGTATAATCTACCCCCCCCCCCCAATCAAAAATCCTAGATTTATCACTGGTAGGAGTACTAATCAAATCATATTTCTTTTACTACAAAAGACATTACCTATATAATATATATATATATTTATTTTTATTTTAACATTACTTTATAAGTATTAGGTACAATAAATGCATACAATATGAATATAAAATGAATATACACACATGAGGAATACATTTTAAATTTGATACAAATTATTTGTAGGTAGACTACAAAAATACTTTAAAATCACTTTTTAATAGGATTTTTAGTAAAAAAAAAACTAACTATTATCTAATATACACATTAGGTACTATTAGGTATAAAAAAATAAAAATAAATGTTCTATAAATCTAAATAGAAGGAAAGCAAGTATTACTATACTATAAGGCAGCGGTTCCCAAATTGTGCACCGCGGTGCCCTAGGGGCACCTCGAACACTTTCTAAGGGCACCGCGGTCCACGTAAAATTAGTTATCAATGAGTATTTTTTTTGTTCTGTCTTTCGTGTTATTCACAGCAGGGCACCGTGGCTAAAATTGGGTCCAAAAAAAGGCACCGCGGAAAATAAAGCTTGGGAACCGCTGCTATAAGGTATTACATAACTCATTATATACAACTTGCTTTCAGTGGCGTATCTAGCACAAAATAATTGGGTAGACCAGTTTTGTTCTGTAGCGTGTAAGTGTGTTTAATACTATTAAGGAAGATTTATCTTATATCATATGGAATATGGGTATGATAATAACATTCAATTATAAATATTAATAATATTAATAGTAACATTTTTATTTTTGATATAAAAAAACCAAACAGTCATATAAAAATTGGGTAGGCCCGGGCCTAGTCGGCCTACCCTGTAAACACACCACTGCTTGCGTTTCAAATTTATTAAAGAGTAGGTCATTTGCATACAAATATTAAATTATCATGTACAACAATTTATAGACAATTAATTATAATTATATGTAATATGATTTAATATTTAAGTCTTACATTTTAAAAATGGATAAAATTTTTTTTAAATAAATTATACTAAAAAAAAATAAAAAATAAATTAATCTATTCATTAATTCAAATATATAACCTAATTTTTAAATGATTATATTCACTTAGAAACTATTAATAATAAACATTTTAAAAATATATATATTATAAATTAAAGAGAGTAGACACAAATTGACAACAGTTTCAAAACCAAATAAACTTGAAAATCTTTTCTTGTTATTGATTTAATTTTAATAAGACTTTCCCAAAATTCATTCTTTTTGCCAATATTGTCTGAGCTTCAATAACCTAAAGAAATGTAATAATACAACTGTAGAAAAATGTTTGAAATTATAAGCATAAACATAAATCACAAAACTATCAAACAATCATGTATGATTGTAAAATTAAATTAAAATTTTTAGTTTTAATTCATAATAACAATAGTTATATAGTATACTTGATAAGTATTGTAAGTACTAAGTACTAAGTAGGGTGAGAATGTTTTTAAAATAAAAATATCTGCTGATTTTTAAGTTTTAATAATATAATTACTTTTTTACTTGGTAAAGTTTTTAAAAATATTCTTTGGAATTTGAGATTTAAGAAAAACGACCTACAATATTCCCACATTGATAGTAAAACGCAACGGTTAGTATCATGAGTGTATCATCGTGTAAATAGACCGATAATATTTAATAACTATTAAACTATGCAAACATTACACTATTATACAATCATGCAAATTATGCATGCATAATTGTATGAGGGGAGTTATTATGAAAGTTGTTGTCGATTTATTCTAAATTTAGAAACACTGATCTATAATATATATTTTTTTTTTGTTAAAAATCAAAAAAATGCACTTACAACTACAATTATCTAAAAGTAGAATAACTACTAACAGCTTTTACATCATACTAATTACCAAACTGGCATACTATTTTATTCGCAATATGCATTATTAAATAAAAAAATGTGTGGTCAAAAGCATTCTATTCTTAGTTATAATTTTAAAAGTTTGATATATAATGAACATGTTTGTATGCATTTTTCTTACTCACATTATTAAATGGTAAGATCTCATGAATTATTGGTTTTATTAATTGATTCATTAACATTTTGAATAATTCTTCCATGATATAATGAATTTTGTTTGGGTTAGAATCAAACAGCAAACCCAAATGAAGACCACTAACAGTGATATTTTGTTCTATCATTGTTTGAGGGATCAAGTTTTTTGTTTGCCACTTCATAGCTAATGACCTTACAATTTGTAATGTTTCTCCATTAATATAACAACTACCACCTAAAATAAAAAATTTATTTATGAAATATAAATAATAAAAATAAATTATTAGTTTTTAAATTTGCCAAACATACTTATTAGGTAGTCTATAGTTCTATTATTTATACATTCAATAAGTAAATTAATAAATATTAGTGATCAGATCAGTTTCCTATTCTGATTAAAATTTCCTATTGCCAAGTAAACTAACTGCACAGAGTATATATTATATTGCAGACTACGGCTATTTAGGTTGTTACTTGTGTCACTTTATTTGGTATAAAGTTTATATTATTTTAATTATAGTAACCTACCAATGATAACTAAACGACCACAAGGCTTAAGTAATTTTTGACTAATCTCAATATTTGGTCCACCAATACTATCTATAATTAAGTCATAACCCAGTGGTGATACATTTTTAGCCAGTGTCTCATAGTTTTCATGGTGTAACACATGAGAAACTCCATTTTCTTTTAGTTGTTCGTGTTTAGATGCTGAAGCAGTTCCAACAACAACTACATCTTTCACAGTTTTTGCTAATTGAGTTGCAGCACACCCAACACCTCCTATAAAATAAAAATCACATTTAAAATTCATAATGATAAAATGAAAGTAAGTACTATTCTTTCTATATAATATTATATATACATATAGAAATGCCTTTTTTTTAAATCCTTAATACCCGCAATTGAATGTATAAGAACAGTATCTCCGGGTTGTATATTGCCCATGGTAAAAATACTCAAGTATGCAGTCAAATAATTGGCTGGTAGAGCAACAGCATCTTGACCACTAACACCCTCCGGAACTAAAAAACAATTATTTGCTGAGACTATAACCTTTTCTCCAAACAGTCCTCCTGTCCAAACATAACATACTACTCGGTCTCCATACTGTATAAAAAGTCAATAAGAAATGAATCTCATTAAAATAAAGTTTAAAGTTGTAGCCAAGGTTGCAGGATATTATTAATGTAAGTTTGTTTTGAATTTATTGGTATAAGACAACATATTTAAACAACAATAACTATCATTATTTTATTTTATTTTTTTAACGGTTAAATATCTTTACAATCTGTATTAATAAATACAATTAGAAAAAAGACTGACATTTACAGTTACCTACTACACAGGATGACATGATCGAAGGGGAATACCTATAACACTACTTCAAATCAATAATTATGGTAAAAAATTAACAAATAGCAATGAATAACTTTATAAATTTTATTACTTGAAAATTGTTCACTTCATTTCCAATAGCTTCTATTGTGCCATAACATTCTGCTCCAAGCACACGTGGAGTTTTTAGCTGGCGTAGAAAACCTTGTCTAGTATATATATCACTAAAGTTGACACCGCATAATTGAACTTTTACACACACACTTGTTGATCCTAAAAATTCAAGTGGCCAACATCTTGTCTAAAATAAATTAGATTTAAAATATATAATATATAAATAATATATTATCAAATAAATTTCATAATTTATTTAACATTATCTTAGATAGATGTATGAATTTTAAACTTCAACTTGAATAATAACCAAAATAGTATTATATTCAGGGGCGCCATTTGGAGTACCGCAGGGTATACATTGGTGGCCCTATTTTTTCTTATAACATATTGGCCTGCCTTAATTTTATACTGTGCCGGTACAGCTAAAATATAATAAATAAACTATTATAATAATTTTTGAAATATATATTTTATAAATTATTAAAAATTTGTAAAAATCAATCTTACATTATTCATTTTGCTAATTATTTATAAACTCTTAATTTCAAACTTCAAATAATTTAATGATACAAATAACTGCATACTAATATCTTACATTGATTTTTTTTATAATATATTGCTTACAGCTTTATTTGTATAATCAAAAATTTTATTTGAATGATAATACTATAATAGTCATAATTATTCATTATAAATTGAGGTGCTTAAGTTAAATGTATGAATTATATTTAGTGTGTAGGCTGGTTCTAAAACTTTTACAAATAGTCTAAAATGTATACATAATGTCGCGCGCCCTATCTTTAAGACAGTAATAAATTTCAAAATTTTTATTATGTTCTGATATGGTGGACAAATTTGGCCTGCTTAATAATTTAGCAGCCCTATTTTAAAACTGAATTGGCGCCCCTGATTATATTTGACTCTAAGGGTAGAAATATGTACTAAATTAATTATATTAGATGATTAATTTAATTTACTAAGTACCTACCAACCAATTATTAAATAATTTTCATATAGAAGTATATAGGTAATAGCTAAAGTAGGCAAGTACCTACCAACTAGTATTTAAGTAAACGTATTAGATACCTACTAATAACTTAGGCACCTATACTATAGTATTCATAAATTATACTTACTTTTATTTTATCGTACCCGCCATAACCTTCCAACACAATACATTTAACCTGTTCAGTCTGTTTGACATTATTCATTTTTTAATGTTTTTACGATATTTAATTTTTAATACTTTATACAAATTACAACGGCCAGTGTCAGCTGGTAGGCAGTAGCAACTATATTCCTATAATATTATCAGATTATCTTATATTTTTATCCAAAAAGATAAAAATCATACGCATGGTTTATCTGTAGTTCTATGAACATATTCGTCATTCGATGATTCGAACAATATTGATTATGATTTTTTGTGTTGATACTTGATAGTTTATTATTCAAATTTCAAACCAAACCAAAGACCGTGGTTTATATTATAGCCTATTACTATTATGAATATTATAATGAGGCAAAAAACATGGCTGTAAATAGATGCATTATGCATAGAGCCCTGACAAGACGTAACTGTTGAATAATCAAACAGGTTAGGATACGTTAATAAGTATAAGGTACTTATACTACCTTACATTTATATACCGCTATTTATATATTTTATTATGAATTACGATTTTGTAATTCAGTGTGTATACATTATCTGAATATATTTAAGGTCTAATAAAATTTGAATTTTCTTATAAATTGTAATAAAAGAAACGTATTTTATGTTTACAAATAAACATACATCTACGATCTTCTCTAGTAGTCTAGTTCTCTGTCTACATCGTGAATCTACTTAACCCCTACAGTTATTTAATACTTTTCTCCTATAAAGGTGTTTTATATACCTACCTATTTATTTGAGTTACCTATTTGTTTAGTTATTTCTACTTTGAGCTCAAATGTCCCATAAAACTTCAAAATAAGCATGTATTAATTATACACTAAACAATTCACTTAATATAGGTACAGGGTGATTTTTCTTCTATACCATAGAGTAATAATATACACTACATCACTACTCAGTGGCGTGCTCAGCTTTTTTGAAAGGGAGGGGGAAGGGGATATTCATTTTTGACTTGTCACGGACCCTAAATTTTTTTTTCGTGTAGATAATGTCTAATACATCATTACAAAAAAATCCAAAGGGGAAGGATATGACACCCTGACCCCCCCCCCCCGTGAGCACGTCACTATCACTACCTAGTACCTACTACCTAGGTACTCATTATTTTCAAAAAAATTAACATTTTTTTAATATAATTTTCAGTCAAAATAAAACAACATTTTTACTTTTATGAATGACAAAATACATTTTTAAATTCATATTCTGAAGCACAATATTTTTTGTGGAATACTTCGATACATAAAAATCTAACTTTAGACGAGTAGTTTAAAAGTATTTTAAAGTACCTATAGTTAATCGGAGTGGAGTGGTATGGAGATCCTGGGATAGGTTATGTTAGGAAATGTTGGGCTACTACTCCGCTCCTATAAACTTAAAATACCTAAGTACTTACTACTCATCTGAATTTTGGCTCATGATAAAAGAATCTCTATTCACTAATCCCGGGTAAAAGAAAAATTAAGGACTGATTAAATAGTTATCTTGCGCCGATTTTTTTTCATATTCTATCGCTGAATAAATATGTAAGTACCTAGTGTCCTAGTTGCTAGTACTTACCTACTACCTAAGTTAACAATTAATTAAAATACTGACGAGATAAAATAGTGTATTCTTATAGTTTTTAATGTTAAATATATACATGGAGAATATCGAAATAATGATTGCTGTTCATGTGTTTGGAGGTATTGGTTCGATAAATTGGAAATTGGATACACATTTTTATTCACCTCACAATTAAATGTATTAGCCCAGATACATTTGCATAACTAAAACAGCTTGTTTGGAAGGCTAAATTCCTTTAATATTTCGTACCCAAAGGTTAAAAGGTAAAAACACTATTTAAAATAATATATTAATACTATATAGTTATAATAATTATAATTTAATTTAATATAATATAGTATATATCAAAATACTAATTAATTATTTAAATATACAACAAAATTATTTCAGAATCTATACAAGATGTATATTTAATTATTATTTACAATAAATATGGAGCAGGTGACTGTCTTCAATTCCATATTGTATATTACGAACAATACATTTTGTTTTCAAATGATTTTCAATTATTAGTACATTACATTTACATCAAATTAAATTTTTTTTATTTTATATTATGTCTCAGTAAATATATACATATTATTATGACTACTACTTTTGAGATTTTTAAAATATGTAAATTTGAACACATAATGAATTGCACATAATTGCAAATAATCATATACAAATTAAAATTATATTTACGTAAGTACTAAAGTAGTATCATAATTAATAGGTATTTTACAAGATTCAAAAACATATATGCTAATAGTTCAAAGACATTTATTAGTGTTGTATTTGTTTTGATCTTCACAAATTACTTTCAAATTAGCACATCTATTCTGAAAAAAAGAACAAAATAATTAAATTTATAATTAAATAGTTAATAAATAACATTAAACTAAGCATTCAAAATAATGTTGTATACATTTTTAGATAATGCAGTATTGCACTGAGCTTATACAAAAAGTCCATGAAAAAATATTTCAAGCAAAATGTATTAGGAACTTAGTATATTAATTTAGTACCTATGTAAGTTTATAATTAGTTTTATGTTCCATGTTAGGTTACATGAAAAAATTAATTAATAGACAATAACATCCCACTTCTTTAAGGGACTATTAACTCAAATACTCAATATGACTCATTAAATGTTGAGTGATTATTCATGCAACCCAGCATCATTATAATGTTATATAAAGGAATATTTAAAATGAAAAATATACAGAACTTTTTGGAATTAAAGTATTTTATTATTAACCTGGTATAGATTGTATACAAAGTACTGATAAATATAAGACAAACAACAATTGTAAGAGCTAGAATAACATATTTAAGTACATGGTAAAGATTGTAATTTAGCAAATTTTGTTCAATATGTATTAATCAAGTTCCAAATAGATATGTTTGTATACAATATGTCCCAAAAATCCCGTATACTCAAAGAACCTTTGTGGAAAAACAATGAATTTAATTCAACTAAAAGAAATAAAAAATTAACCAAGTTAATTATACTTAGATCTTAACATTCTCAATTTAAAGGTAGATATTTTTAATAATTTTCATGAAAAATTTGGAATTATAATAGAGTTTAATTTCATTGTATTTTTATTTAGTTAATGAAATTATTAATTTCAAAAATATCAAAAACTTAACCAGCTAGAATCAATTATATTACTAAATTATTAGCTAACTTTTTATAATTGGCTTTAAAATGTGGCTATTTTGAATGTTTCAAAAAAAAATATATTTTTGTTTGATATTGTATAATAGATTAAATTGTAATTTTTTCTATATATTTCTCTAGATGAGACCTCATTAAAAAATATTGATTTGCTTCCAAGACCCTTCATTGGGACAATCTATTATTTCAGTTAGTTTGTAAACAAAGTGATTAAAATATAATTTACTTAAGTTATTTTTCTTGGACTTTCTTATCATTTACTAAAGCAGAATTTTAAAATACTCATCCTTTATTCTGTATACTTTTTATATTATTACGACATATTATATGATCCTCACCCAAGACAATATAATATTTTAGATTTTTCTCAAAATGCCTTGAACATCAGATGGTGCTAAATCAAAAGGTGTTAATTTTTCTTTATTTAGGAGAGTACTATCAGCTCCACTTTTAATCAATAATCCAGCTTCTTGTATACGTCCCTCTTCACAAGCTAAATGGCTAAAAAATAAGTTAAATATTAAATAAAATCAAAACTTTGTATTATTGACCATAGAAATTGAGAAATTGTTATTTTTTACAGTGGTGTGTTTCCATAGCTGTCTTTAGCATCTACATGTACATCACAATCCAATAAAATTTTTAACACTGCCGTGTTTCCTTTTGATGCACATCTATGTAATGGTGTTGCTCCTCTATTATCAGCTATATTAACATCAGCACCTTTTGATACTAAGTATCTGACAATCTGTAATTGTATATTGTTTATTTGTTTACGTATCATGATATATATATATATATTAATAATTTATTTTGAATTTTGAATTTTGACTTACTTCAGTCCATCCTTTTGAAGCTGCATATTGAAGTGCAGAATGACCTTCTTGATTTTTCGCGTTAATATCTACTCCATATTCTATAAGAGTTTTCACTATATCAATACGGCCACCTGATGCTGCCAATATAAGAGGAGTTGTTTGCATCTGAATCAAATAACAATAATTTTAAATTTACCTTTACAAATTATATAATTTATATATTTACATCATCTCGAGAATCTTCTGGTTGACCATTTTCGAGAAGATATCGTACAAGTCTATCATGGCCTCCAAGTGCAGCCCAATGAAGGAGCAAACGATTATTCTAAACATGTATAAGAATAAAAAATTGGTTTCATTTAGGTTGTATCTATAGCTATTAAACAAATTATAACCTTATTATAGGTAACATTCAAATGATAAATATATTTTATAATAGTTTGAAAACTAAAATTATAATCATCATAATATTACTTACAACATCGACTTCTTTTAACAGCCTCAAATGCTCTTCAACTGCTTTCATAACTTGATCAACATTACCTTTATGAGCATCTTCAAAAGTTTTTTCCTTTACCTTTTCAAAATCCATTTTATAATAATCTGCTAAAATATTAAATAATAGTGAATTCAAATAACTTCTCCTCTACAACTCAAGTTCAGTTGTTCCTCGCGTTGTAGCGTTCGTACTGAACGTCTCTATAATAGTATACTATATAGTATAGTCTCTACAATCTACCGTACTATACAAGATACAATTGAATTTTATATGTTATCTAATATCTATGAACTGAATACTAAAATTACTATTACGCATAGACTTCTTCTAATAGAATATTATATTAGAAATTATAATATATTATAAGTGTATGCTACTATGCTATTACAACTTGACGAGTATTTTGTATTTATTTTACTCTGCATAACAATTGAAATAATATTGGAAGTATTGTCTAATGGTATAAAATAGATTGTGGAACAGCCATTTTTTGGAACAAAGGGACCAAAAGGTAGTAATCCGTATGCCGTTCATACGTACCGCGTACGGTTTATTATCGTTCAAACCTTATCAATTATTAATCATTGACTAGCCGTGAGCCGAGGGCGAACGGCGATCACTCCACTGGCTCTTCTGCTGTTCATTAATCATTTAAACACGTGATGTGCTCAAAATGATTTATTAGTTATTTTTCAAATTTAAAATCCCAAGATATGAGTGACCGAAAACAGTAAGTGCGATTCAGTACGAGTGAGGAGTGGTAAAATTATTCATTTATATCCCTGGTAAGTACATTGGTTTTTAAATTTTACATTTTCTACGATTTTAAATGTGTCTATAGCTTGATAATAATAATAATAAAAAAAAACCCGCTTAAATTAAATAAAATATATGATATATGTGTCCATTCAATGGAAGTTTTTTAAGTTAATTAAATACAAACCTGACACTGTCCCCAAGTTTATTATTTGTTCTCATTTGTTGCCAGAAACTACCGGTCGCGCCATGGTAGTCCAGAAGAAAGAAAGCGTGTTCAACACACTCAACGAATGCGAAGTGGAAGATATCACTTTAGAGTTTTTCTACAAACCTCATACCATAACTCTATTGATATTGTCAATCGTTGGTGTAATTTTTATGTCCTTCATTCGAGATGATAAATTGATTGATAGCAATATATGTGCTGGAATCTGGTGCGTTATATTTTTTCTGCTACTTGTATCTCTATTGGCATTCCCAAATGGTCCTTTTGTGAGACCTCACCCAGCTGTCTGGCGGATGGTATTCGGACTCAGTGTTCTATATTCGCTAACATTGCTGTTTTTATTATTTCAAAAATATGAAACGATCAAAGGAATGATATTATGGCTTGATCCTAATCTAAAAGATTTCCGAATTGATATGGATAAAGAATATGGTGTTAACTGTTCAGATATTACTGTGGAAAAGTTTTGGGCACATTTGGATGTATTTGCGGCTGGTCACTTTTTTGGTTGGGTATCAAAAGCAGTACTAGTGAGACATTATGGAATATTGTGGTCAATGAGCATGATGTGGGAATTCACTGAAGTGATGTTTTCTCATTTATTACCAAATTTTAAGGAATGTTGGTGGGATGCTTGGATTTTAGATGTCCTACTTTGCAATGGATTTGGTATATGGGTTGGGATGAGAATTTGCAAAATGTTAGAAATGAGAGACTATAATTGGCCTGGTATTAAAGAAATTGATACAACTAAAGGTAAAATCAAGCGAGCTGCACTACAATTTACACCAGCTAGTTGGACACAAGTTCGGTGGCTAGATCCAAATTCATCATACATGCGCTTTTTTTCTGTGTGCCAAATGGTAATTATGTGGCAAGTATCCGAACTAAATACATTCTTCTTGAAGCACATATTTGAAATGCCACCATCACATCCACTAGTTGTTGGCAGACTTTTCTTTCTGAGTATCGTTGTTGCACCATCTACTAGACAATATTACACATATGTGACAGATCGTAATTGTAAAAGACTTGGGACACAGTGTTGGGTCTATGCAGTCATAATGGTCACAGAGTCACTGTTGTGTATAAAGAATGGAAAAGAACTATTTCAGCAGACTGAAATTTTTAACATATCAGTATGGTTGATTATCATGCTATTTTTCTCCGTTGTCAGTGTTTTGGGCTTTTGGCAGGCTGATTGGTTAACGGGAAAAAAATTAGATGCAGAATTTGTTCCAAATTCAATCTCAAATGATAGCAATGTTGAAGAAGACTACACAACCAGCAAAAGCAAAACACATTAAGTTTAATTGTCCAAGTAGCGTTGATTAGTAGATGCCAAATATTACATAAATACCTATTAGAATCATTAAATGACATTACAAATTGTTAACGTGATGTATGTGACCTATTCCTTAAAATAATTATTTTGGTATTCATTTATTTAAAAATGGGACATGTATATTACCTTTATGAGTTCTTTACTATCAGATCTTGTATTGTTATTAGTTATTGTAATAACCTTATGATAAAAGACTTATTTAAGCCTAGTCACCTTATGTGTATTTGTTATTACCTATTTTAAATCATTTTTCTTTAAAATGCTACGGTTATTTATTGTGATAAAAATATCAAGTACTGAAATTGTAATATTGTGTGTTTAGTGCATAAATAAGTTATTCAAACTACTCATTTGTATTTTTTTTTTTTTGGTGTGACTGTATTGACTTTTAAATGTTCCATAATATTAAATAAAATTTACTATGAAAATAAATGTCTTGTAGAATAATAATAGTATACATCATTATAAGTACTAAAATATTTAGGTGTTACACATATTTTATTTAAATTTTTGCTCATAGTAGAATAATTAGTGTATTAAAGATGAGATATAGTATCGTAGTGCCATAGTATTTAAATCATTATTCTATACTAATATTTTGTTTGCACTTTAAAAATCTAAATGTAGATTATTTTGAATATTAAATTTAAACTTTTAATTGTTTTATTAATTTCTCTATCTTATTTAAATGCCATAAATTTGTCCATGATATTATATAATCAACAATTCAACAACCCAATAATCATGATATCATTAATATCCAGAAACTTAACTTAGAAATAAAAATATAGTATAAAGGTATAATAATTGTTTATTTCATCAGAAATCCAATCTTAAACTAATCTTTTAGGAGACATAATTTTAATAATACTCGGATAATCAATTTAAATAGTAAATAAATAACAATGTATATACAAACAACCAGCTATCATACCTTTGTAAATGAAACAATATTGTATTATATTTTCTAAATTATTATCATAATTCATATATATCATATTATGTCAATACTATTATAATTTAATATAAATATTCAATAGATGATCAGTAATAATTAATGTTTTTATTATCTCATGCTTTATAACTGGATAGTTATTTTGATTAAATTAATTCTTCATTTTTAGATATATATTTATATTTATACATGCTTTAATTAATTGCTTCTCTTATTATATATATTTTTATTGCAGTTCAATCATTTTCATAAATGTAATTATAATAAAAATTAAAAATATAAACATATAAAATGTTTTAAAGAAAATCGAACCAATGTCAGTACCTATAAAACAATGATAAGTACCTTATCTAGTTTTTTGTTTGGCACCAGTTCTCAAATATTTTGTTTTAAGTTTTATTTTTAAAAAAAAACATATTTTTTTTAGACAATATTTGTATTAATTGTTTTATATTATCTTCTAGTGCTATTATATATATTATATATATGTTTGTTAAATATAACCAATTATCAGCTTATCTTGTATAATATAATGTGGCATTTATGAGTAATTTCAACTGAATTTTTATTATACTTAGACAGCTAGAATACATTTAAAATATACTAAATAGTAAATAAAAATTTTATTTCATGCATTTTAACTCTTATAATTATATTCAGTATCGTCTAAGATTGTGAGGTTCAAGCTAAAATTATGAAGAGCCTTGCTATAAAATAAACAATGTTTACTGATTATTTTCAAAATTAAATTATACTTAAATGTTTTGTTATCAAGACACTGATTCTGATATAATAATACATAATATAGCATGGCTCTAACTTTATAACAACTATGGTAGTCTTGTACTCTTGTTAGATTTTTGTGTTATATTATGAACATTTAAATATAATTTATTTTAGGTATTCAATAAGTTATATAAATAAAATTTATATTTCGATAACATATTCCACTATTGACTATTGTGGAATACGAGTACAAAAATAGGTATAATGTTTTTGTTAATCTATAATTATAATTCATAATACTACTAGCTATATATTATATTTATTTTTAACTTAGACAAATTAAAAAAAAAATTGTGATGTTAGTGTAATTTTGTAAGTTTATTTAAACGTTCAGAAAATCGTACATCTAAAACTTTATTTATTTCATATTTACATATTACATTATTATGACTACATTATTTACAAAAATTATATATTTATTATTTATATAGGCAATATGTACATTATATCAATATACATATTCATTATTTACAATTTTATTATAATTAAATACATAAAATTTAAATTACTTGATAGAATCATAATGAATTATTTTTTTATCAAATAATCAAACATAGTTTAATTATTCTCGAGTTCCGTCATAACTTTTTTTAACCATTCTGTGTAATAAGACACTCGTGTGTACACACCGGGCCTATTTTTTTTGCCGCATCCATCGCCCCACGATACCACACCTGTCAATATAAACTTTCCTAAAAGAGAAAAAAAACTTATGTCACGTTAACTTTTTTTGTTTAAAAATTAACAATTAGTCTTCCCCCCCCCATAACAATTCTATTTTTTCATTTTGCATCAAACCTATATTATTATTTTGAGTTAAGATTGTGTTTTGACTGATTTCTTCCTTAAATACTTAATGTTTTGATCCTTGGAAAGTTAGAACCTACCATTCACTTGACAGGCCAGTGGTCCTCCAGAATCGCCTCCACAAGCGTCTACTCCGCCTTCTAAACTCCCCGCGCACAACATGCTATCCAATATGAACTGGTGTCGACCTCCATAAACATCGTCGTGTCGACAAGTTTCTAAATCCAGCAAGGGTACTGACGCGGCTTGCAAAACTTTAGGCAAACTGGTCATGTCGTCTTCTAAAAAAAAATATGTAAAGTTTCACAGATACATCAAGATACGCCGTAGAGCCTACAACTGATTAACCATTAATATATATATATATGTTTATATTATATTACGGAACACTTACAGTGAGTTACAGATGTTGTATTCCTGATGAGAGGGGCGATAGGATTTCGAACTACATCTCGGTATTTCTTCAGTAACTAGGCCATTAGTTATGATGGTTAAAACCCCCACATTTTTGCAACATTTCGGATGTTTCATCTAAAATGCTTTTTATATTCCAATCATTTTACATCGATTTCCCACTGACTATTTTAGTGATTTCATGTTTTAATTTATTTTAATGTTTTGGTAATAAAAATATTTTTTTCTAGTTTTGAGAAAAACTGAAAGCGTTCGTCGGCTGTACGAACACGCGGGCCAAATGTTAAATACAATGATACTACTATTGTATTAATTCGCAGTTTTTTTCGAAACTAGAAAAAATATTAAAAATTAGGAGATTAATGAAATTAAAATGTTGAAACGTCAATATTTTCAGAAAAATTAACTCTATAAAGCTAATAATATTATTATCGATTAGGGTGGTTTCGCCACACCCTCCACACGATCATTCATTAATTCTTTACTAAAAATACCTACCTATATTTTTTCATAGAGCAATACAATTTGTTTTAGTTTTAATTAACCTACTACATTAAACTTTTAAAAAAATATTCACTCAATTGTTAGATATAACCATCACTAGAGGAATTTGGTATGGCTTTTAATATCGCATTTATATACTTAAACCTGTAAATTTATCTATTACACTTAAAATTAATCTGTAATGTAATAACAAAATATTATACAAATCCTAGACGTATGTCTATAATAATTGTAATTGGGTTCGCTCGTTTAAATAAATAAATAATAAATAATAAAGTAAAAAATATAGTTAAGTAGATAAAAACATACGTTTTTGTGCTCCCCAACCAGTCACTGTACACCAATCTACGTCGTTGGCTTTCGTATAGTAATCTGGCAAACATATTGGTTGCACGTGCGTATCAAACTTTACTCCTTTACTGTTCAATGAATTAATTTTTAATACCGCTATGTCATGGCTATGCGGTCCGTCTGAAATATTATAATTGAATATACGTTCAATCAATATAGTATACTATATTATACACTATCTGCATAATTAAGTATATTTTATCTAAAATATTCAAATAACAATTGATTTTCTTATTATTATTATAAGAAATGCATATATTTATTTATATAGGTACATATACTCTATTATAAAATCAACAGTCCACAGTGTTCTAATGAATATTTAAAAATAAGACTTAAATTATTATCTTAAAAATAAACAAAAACGAATTAATCAAATTCAAATACTCTTATATAGGTAGTAAATAAATAAATATAATATTAAATATTAAAATAACATTAAAATATTTGAGCTATAATTGGGAACAAATTTTACACATTTTTATGAAAATATTATATTACAAAAAAACCTATAGCTCATAACGATTTATAATTAATGTTTAATTAATTATACTATTAAAAAAAACCTAAATACCAATTATTATTTTTATTATTATTATACATAGTACCATTGATTAATATACTAGTATATATATATAGATAGATAGATACTTAGTAGTTAGAAGGTATATTTAATCAATGATACTACTTACCTTTTCTAAATTCAGGGTGTACTAATGCCTTTTGTACTCTGTATGTTTTTTCGTGTTTATCGTTTTTTGCTAGGTTATGTTTACCAACAATAATACGTAATTGAGATTTTTTAAAATCTTTTAAGCAATGTGCCGCCGTTAAAGCTATAGTCTCGGAAATAAGCGCTCCTCCGCAGTGGTGTTCCCATCCATCTTTGTATGCTTGTAATTCCACCTGTTGCAGTGATTATAAAATTACTAATCATTTATCGATATTTTTAGTCGCTAAAAAGATGCAAAGTAATCATAGCGATTAGTAATGACAATTAATAATTGCAGAATAATAATCCTGTAATTAAATGCAAACTTATTTTTTCTCTTTAAAAACTGTAATTGACAATTGTAGTTTGTTAGGTAGATATTTATTATTATTAATAATATTTATTTATGTATACGTGATGTAATGCCATTAATTATTGCTTATTGTCATTTTTAATGATGATAAATCAAAAAATGTATTGATATTTCGAAATTGTATAATAGACAATTTAAACGAATATTTATTAGATACCTTCCTATTATATACATATAGGTACATATTACACATATTACACACGTTGTTAACGATATAAGCTATCAAATAAAAACACAAGGTAGAGCAAACCTAAAATTATAACAGCAATGTTTTATTGTCTCCCATTCACTTTTATCTAAGAATATTTTTTTGTTTAAAAAAAACATTATACCTATAGGTATGTATTTCTAAGGTGCAAAAAATAGGATAAAGCTTATTAAAAATATGTCAATATAACTTTATAAAGTTTATACTAAAAAAGTTTCAATTTCCGCGTGTGTATGCTGTGTGCGATGTCCTCGCAGAACTTCAGCATAAGTAGGTATTATAGTATATAATAATTGAGTAGGTACCTACATCGCATAATATATGATTTGTATGCTGTACATATATGGTTTATTTTATCCTACTTGGTACATTAAAAAACCCTTGTCCTAATTGCGAAACGCCTGACAAAATAAATGTTTAAACTACCGTAATTTATTTTTATCTTGCGTATACCCGATTGCAACAATTTATTGGATTAAAAAAGTTAATTATATTATACGGGCGAGTTATAAGTTGGTATCATATAACTGCAATAGATCGATCATTTTTTTTTACCTGCCAAGGATATGCCCCGTATGGCGTAGTTGAGCCTCCAATGATTTTGGTCTGCGGCCATCCCCGTTGACTCAACTGATGAGACACTACTCTCGTACCGCAAACAGCGTGCTGCAGCTGGTCTGAAAATCACAATAAAATCGTATAGAAAACCCGTTTTAATTCGCAATTTACTAGTAAACCAATTGGGTGGTTAAATTCTTGCGACTACGTAATGCAAAAATGAAAATAACAAGCGCAGGTGTGTTGCTCACCCGTTCGACTCTTACCTATATATTGTAATATAATGTAATATAGTTATTTATAGATATATTTAGCCAGTGGTAATAACAGTTCCCACCCGTTCCTTGTTTTTTTTTGGCGGAAAAAAAAGGTATATTCAGCCACTCTACGTGCGTTTTGTCCCCTAAAACAAATCGCACGTAAAAAGGCTACAATATATCTTATTTATTTATTTATTCTGTTATTATACATAACAGCTACAGCGGAACGTTTTTATATTACTTATATAATATTAAAAAAATATATATATGATTTGAACTTTGAACGTAGTGCTGCACCCCGACCTTGGCGAACGCATATTATTATTATACCGTAAAACAATATTATAATGATTAGTGATATATATGCGTATAGTGTATACAGAGTGTCTCTGAACGAATTGCAGACTATTTAAATGAGCGATACAGTTAAATCCTCCAGTCACACGTCCTATAATGTACAATGTACATATAATATTATCGTTCCATCACTATAATATGTGTCATCGATGAGTTTGCAGGCGTAACACGATATTATTCTGTGAAGACCGAACGGTTTCGACGGCACTAGATAAACTCCGCGCGCCTAGTTATAGTATGTACCGACTGGTGATCAGCGACTGGCGATGCTGCGGGACGACCACGACATCATATTGTTATAAATATGCGCGGACACCGATGTCTATAAAATAATGATATTGAGCAACGCACTTTACCCCTTCTTGCACGTACAAAAGGTATATTATTAAATAATGATATTGTTTTGTTTATGACACGTAACGGTCCTATCTTAATGGATAAAACGTGTCGTCTATACCTGCATAACCACATGTCCACATGCTTAGAACACCGGTTGCGATATTATAGGTACATCATTTATAATTAATAATAATACACCGTTTTCATTTCACCGGCCCACATGCCGAGCGATTTGATTATTTGATTGTCAGCCGATTATTGAAAACGTTTTTTGACGACCTTGTCCCGTACCTACCTACAGTTTATACTTATCGTAATACATCGTCCTTAATAGTAAAACTTTTTTTTTTACAGCAGCAACACCGAGAACCGCGTGGGGGCCGATGTGCGAGCCTGCAGATCCGTCGTCTTCGTGTACGCTATCTGAACTAGAGGATGTTGATGTCGCAGCAATCAGTCACGAACGACTCAAAGACTTGACGGGCGAAGTGTTGAATGCAGTTCTGGACAAAGACAGCGTATTAGGAGACCTACCGAATAACGTGACGTTGGGAGAAGTCGATTTACAAATCGCAATCGAACACGGCCGAGCGATAACCGTGTACTTGGAACGCTTTGACGGCATTATCATCCCGATTGTCGTTAGTATATAACATAGTTAAACGCCTCAAGTTTGCTGGCAACCAATATTTCATTTATGTAATAGAATTGCCTTGTATAATTTATTACCTCTGTTATTTTTAGGTACAAAAGAATGGAGCAAAAGTGGGAGACTTGAAAAAAAGCATCGAGAGAAAAATGACATTACATTTAAGAAGATCTGATGAAAGATCAACCATCAGTTGGAGACGAATATGGAAAACATATTGGTTGAGTTGTAATGGAATAAAGTTAAAGCATAATAATGATTTAATATCAAAGTATGTGGAAAATAACTCAAAACTAGTATTTGTAAAGCGATTTAGAGAAAAAAATATTCACGATCAGTAACTTAAAAATGAGTACTTTAATATTAAAATATTTATACAATAATTTATAAATAAAAAAATGAAAAAAAACCAATGTAACTACACATATTAATAGTTAACTGTTAAGGAATATAAATAATTAATCTGATGATACTGAAGACGATGAAGAATGTGATGTTTGAGAACTGTTATCATTGTCATCGCCATCTTCTGAGGATTCTTTACCAACCAATTTATAGTATTCAGCCATGGTAATCTTTTTAGGTAAAACCTCTGAAAAACAAAATAGGTATATTATATATGTATGATACATATTGTATCATGTTTATTATTATATTTGAATTTGACAATACATAACAAAATAAAGCTCAGAATAAAAGAAGTAAACCTAGGATATCATTACACATGGAGTAAAATGATTACATAAAATTTTCTTTTAAGAGACATCAAGAAAAGTCCTATTTATTGCCTGTTTACATCATTTATTTATTGCAATAATATTGCACCTATACTAAGCAACAGCTTATTTTGTTGAGCTCAACAAAGCCAAAAACACGCCCAGTCTCATTAAATCATAGGTGCCAAGTTTTAAAAATCTTAACGGATGCCTTGGTATCATAGGCATAAATGTACAATTTAGGGCATGGGGCTTAGCCCGGGTCAATATAATGTCCCCGTAAAATCCAATATTCTAATGAGTGCTCAATACCCTATAATAATTTCAATGGGTGCCCAAATCTCCGACCCCCCATGTACATGGTGCTTATGCATTGAATTATAGTATGTGTAAAATGTAGTCCCAGTTGATTCAGTAGTCTATAACCCTAGTGGTATATATGATATACCTACTAATATTTTACAAACTCCTACCAGGGAATACTAAATTTTAACAAGCTGTTCCTTGTTTTATATTATAATTGATTTGGTTCACCAAAAATAACAATTCACCACCTTTTTTCTTATTCTCCACCATAATGCCTAAGTGTCATTAAAATCCTATTACCACACCACTGTATGAGCCTATAAGTCCCATACAAACGTACATTCATTTTTTTAATTACAGGACGGGAGTCACTGACTGATTGATTACAGATCCTGATGGTCGAGTAATTGTAAAATATAAAATATAGTTTTTACTAGTGATGGGTCGAACTCTGATTTTTTAAATCGAACCGAACTTGAACCGAACTTTAAATTATTTTTTCGAACTCGAACCGAACCAAACCTTCATATTTTCTACCGAACCTAACCGAAACGAACCTAGAATCATTTTAAGTCGAACTCGAACTCGAACTCAATATTTTTTATCATTATTATTATAAATGATACATAAGGTGCCTGTTACAGTTTATAACTTTCTATCGCCAATAGTCTAATTATTTCTAAAAAATGATTATCAATTTTTATTTTTTTTAAATAAATTTTGAAAAATTGTACAAATATTTGGTCTCTGAATTATCGTGGTCAGTAAGTCAGGTTCGACAAATATTTTCAAGTTCGATTTTCGAACAGTTCGACCCATCACTAGTTTTTACATTATGTTATATATTTGTATGAATAAAATGTGCATATTTTATACATTTTTAATAAGTAAAAAATATCATAAATGTATTTTGGACCGCACAAAGTTCCAAAATAGACCCAAAAAGAAATTAGTAGATGACCCTAACTATAAAAGATAATATCCATAATCAAGTATATATGTAATGCTGATGCATATAACTTTATATTGCATATTTGCATAATATATTTTAATACATTTTTTTAATCCATATAATTTTGAAATCTACAAGTAATTAAAATATGACAACTTTGGTTTCACTTTATATAAAAATTCTAATTAGGATAATTCAAATAACCTAATTTTTGGCATTTAAAATTCATTACTATGAAGAAATTACTTATAAGACATACATCATACACAAATAAAAATAAAATTTACCTCTTAGGAAATACATATTTTCATTTTCTTCAACAGCTCTGGCAAGATCATTATATTCTAAATGTCTGTAGTGTCTTTGTCCTTTAAGTGCATCCTGTGCCAGTTTTTGTATAAATAACTCCTAAAATACATTACAAAATTACATATTTGCATCATAAATAAATGTTTCTAAACAAAGATAGAACATGAACTTAAATTTATATACACAAAGAATCCTAGGAAATTCAACAAGGCGACTTATGACAATCTGGTGTCATAACATATTATATTAATAAACATACAAATAAAAAAATGGTACTTTCTTGTTATACGAGACTACAGCTATTATTGCTACTACCACCCAAGACTACCTCCGTTATCTAGGACTACCAAAATTTACAGACATTTTTATTACACAGACCCCCTTATTTTTATTTATATTAAGAGAATGTAGCACCCGCACGTATGACGTCCTCTTAACAATTTAATCATATTTAATTTTTTGATATTTTATTTAATCTATAGATATTGTAGGAACGGCCACATTTGAATTATATATATATAAGAAAAAGAAATAAAGAAAAGATTTAAATACCCAGTAATCATTTGTAATACATTTAACACGGCGCACACCACAAATACTACAGACACACTTGGTGTACAGTTAGGTAAAGACCACACGTCTATATCAAAATTAATTATAAACGGCAAACACCACAACTTTCATTAAACTAGACTACTATGAAATTACTGCAAAACAGTCTACTTTCCATCACCTGAGAAACATCAGATTAAAAAAACTAATAATATAGGTAATGATAGATATATTATATAATAATATTATAACTAATAGATATAACAACTGTGAATTGCAATGCTAGAACACAGCGAATGGATATCGTTCAGCTAATTGTGGTAGTCACAAAAAATTGCCGTAGTTTCGTATAACAGGAAAGTATCATTTTGGTAGTCTTAGATAACAGGATTGTGATGTTGTCTAAAAACAAGGTAGTCTCATATAACAGGAAAGTACTTAAAAAATAAATGTAAGCAAATTTTATAGCTGAAAGTGTCAAAAAAGATTTTTTTCAAAATTGTTCATGGTTTATTTTGTTTTGAAAGAAATTGTATATTTCCTAAAAAAATAAAAATAAAATACTTCTACTGCAATATTAATATAAAATTCCATTTTTTTAAGAATATTGACGGCAAATATAAATTTAAATGTATCTTTATATCTTCCTTTAATGTCCAGTTGTTTATCTGATTTGAAAATAACACATAGTGATTATAATATATAATATTTTAAAACGATAATTATTTAATTATATCTATATTAACACTCTAATACTAAAAACTATCCTTTAAAATAAACTCACTATAAAATTACAAAGAAACTTCAATAATATAATGGACCAAAAACTAGATAGATATCTAAAGAAATCACCACTATTACATGTTACGTAGACACCATTATAATATAGAAGTATTAAAATTATTAATAGAAATTAATTAAAAATATAATTCAATTGAAAAATGTATAAAAATAAAATTGTATTCTTACCGTTGCTTTAGTGACGACATGCAATGACGGTAATCCTATATTTTCAATATCTGGTGTACTCTTCATGATGGTACGTACTCTTGATATAGGTAAATGCATGTCTTTAGACCTTGGCGTTTTCGATTTGTCTTTATTTGAATCATTTAGATCAGTACTAGTACTAGAATCTAAAATTAAATAAATATTTAATGCAAAAAAATAAAATGTATTACAGATTAAAAAAGTAATACTCACTGTTCAAAGCTGACATAATTAATGTTGTAAAACAACTATATTACACAGAACTAGTAAATCGAAAATTGTATGAAAGATTTTTTTGAAAACAAGGAATAGCAAGTAGCAACCTTTAAAATTATATGTATAAACGTACGCTGTACAGTAATGATGTAGTCTTATAATGATTATGAACTACCTATATATATAGTATATAAGATATAATTATAAGTTTATAACCACATTTTACTTATTTCATCCAAACGCTCATGTTTTGTTTGTTTACCTTGATAATAACGGTCGTCCGATAACAGAATAATAATAAACGATAACGTCAAATTATGGTTTTAACCTATGATAAATATCTATACTGAAAAATAATACCTGGTCTATGGTTCATGTTCATACCTTCGTATAATATATCTTCATCAGCTGCAGTGTAAGTGGCATGATTTAAGATGCTTATTACTACTTAGTACTTAGAGCCGCCAAGGCCGATTGCACAAAACTATATTGTTCCAATAAATTGAGTGAGATTTAAAAATTATTTTTAGAAATTTTTATGATAAAACGAATTGATAAAACTGAGTTAAATACATAGATAATATATATATATTATATATGTATATATTATCTATGGTTAAATAAATATTAAATTTAAACTTGAATCGTTGTTACAAAAGACCATACATTATACATACCTACATGTTTATTATATGTTGTTATAAAAAAGTTTCTTGCTGATAAACAATTCGATGCTTATATAGTTATTAGTTATATCATAGTTAGTAAATAAGGTTAATGTTATTTAATCTATTCTTATATATATATATATATATATATATATATACATTTATCTAATAAAATTTCACAGGTAATCGGTAAAAATACCAGGGAAAAAAATACAAAAAAAAGAACAAGGAAAGATGTTAAATATATTAATTATTGATTAACAGATACGTATCCGTCGGATAAACTTAATACATATATTTTTTTTTAATATAAATTAAAAATCGATTATTTACACACATTTACACGACCTGCGTGTACACATAGAAATTGTATAAAAATAATTATCCCTCAAAAAAAATTTGTAGATATCAAACTATTAATCAATTAATGATAATATCATGACAATATACATTTTGTCATGGATAATATATTATAATTTTACAAGCGTGATATAATATATATATATATAAAATATTAGCATGTTGCTGGTGTGACATTTGTTGAATTGGTAAAAAAAAAACTAAATTATAATTATATTATAATCTACATTGTGGTACTTAATAAAAATGTATTTTACTCTATAGCAATGGTTTTCAAACTGGGTGCCGCGGCACACCAGTGTGCCGCGAGTATCCACTAAGTGTGCCGCGGTTTTTCCATAAATTATCGATTGCACTGAATTATGATATAAGAAAATGCGGGTATGTGTCAACTATTCGTCCAAGAATTAAAAATATTTGTTAGCCCATCAATCACATATTTCTTATTAAATGTATATATAATTATAAACAAATTTGTTCATCTAAAAAAAAGGTCAGTGTGCCGTGAAAATTTTTTGAAGTTTACGGTGTGCCGTGTATAAAAAAAGTTTGAAAACCACTGCTCTATAGTCTATAATCTATATTATACTAAGTTTATATATAAAAATATACTAGGTAGGTTGGTAGGTACCTAGATAAATGTTAAGAATGAAAGATACATTTTTTTATATTTTTTCTCATAATTTTAAGAAATATATTTTTTATATTTTAATATTTTTATGTTTAAAAATTATGTTAAATATTAGGTATACATTTTTATTGAGGAGATTAGATACTGTTTAAGGAGTTTAATGTAGACAATTTATATTTGTGTGCATACGGACCATGTAAATGTGTGCGTAGTGACTATAGTAAGTGCGTTCATTTTTTATTTTTCATATCCAATTAATATGTTGAATATTTATAAAAACTGTTTATTTTTCGTGTTCTTTTTTACCTTGGTGTTTTACTGAGATTCGCTATACCTAAAGGCTATAATATGTATTCGCTACACATAAAAACGTTCTAAGGAAAAGGCGTGCTAAATTAAAATTATTTCATTTATTTTTAATTTTAAATGTAATTTGTTTAAAATTATTTTCAAATTTTCACAAGGAGTGGGAAAGAATCGGATAAAATCCCAAATGTAGGTATAAGGTATAAATGTTGATAATTTAAAATAATTTGCTGAATGGGTCTATTTTAGCTAAAAAATATATTGTGGAAATACAAAATTATGAGTTAAGACTACCTAGCGAGACGTATTGAATGGTGGTAGTCGCGATAACCGACAAGTACCTTTTTTTTTTTTTAAAAACTTTGTTATTTACAATTAGTTTCAACAGTTAAATAATAACAAGCAAGATTAAAACATGAGTAATAATATAAGAATTATTTACATAAAGTAGAAAAAAAAAAAGAACAAGAAGAACTTAGATTAAAAAGCCTGTATAGTTAAAAAAAGATAATATGTTATCAATGATGTTTTTTTGTTGGGAAGAGAGGATATATTTGGTGTTGAAAGGGATATTGGAGGTGTTCAAAAGGGATAATAGATGGTTACGTTGGAGTGAAAGGCTGGGGCAGTTGAAGATGAGGTGGGTTATGTCGCAAACCATTGGGTCATAGTGGAGTGTGCAGAGAGGAGAATCATTTAAAGAAAGTTTGAAGGCATGAGAAGGAAGTAGGGTGTGGCCAAAGCGTAGACTGGAGAATGATACTATACTTTTCCTGGAGAGATTGAGGTTGTGAAACCAAGGTAGCGGTGAGATGGTTGGAGAAATATTTCTGTACCAGGTGGCAAAGTAAGGAGGGAATGATTCCCAGTGTTTAAGCCATAGGTTGGTTGTGCAGATCCTAAGATTGGGGATAAAGTCAGACTATGGAATTTTGGAGCTCGGAGGGCACCTGATAGATGCCGAGGCTTTTGCTAACTTGTCAGCGAATTCATTACCTGCGATGCCAGTATGCCCTGGTACCCATAAAAATTGAATGTCCATACCCGCCCCCGTTAGAGAATATATAATTTGTCTGATAGTGATTATCAGTGTAAAAAGATGTGAATTAAAAGCGTTAGAGGAGAAAGCTTGAAGACAGGAAAGTGAGTCAGTGGCGATAAGATATTTGTTAGGCGGTAAGGAAGAAATATTATTAAGAGCATCAATTATGGCGAAGCATTCAGCGGTAAATGAAGATGTAGTGGGTGGAAGGTTATTAGAAAAGGAGATGTGAAATTCCAGTATATAGAAGGAATACCCTGCTGATAGGGGGACAAGTACATTATAATCGATTATTGTCTATATACTATATTTTATATGATAAGTATTTTTTAAATGTTACCGTTTTCAACATTTTTGGCGAAATGATTGTAATGATTATTATTTATTAATGACTTTTTTTGTGTCCCATCCTTTAGAAATAGGGCAATTAGTGCAAATGCTTAGATTTTCAACTTCAATATCATTTTTTGATAGAAAATTAAATTTATTGTTCAATAGTCGGTGTTTAGGTCAAAAAATAAAAAAATAAAGTACTTTTCCTAACATTAAAAAAAAAAAAAATTGGGGAAAATGGATAAACAATTTACGATTTTTTTTATTTTACAATAGCTAATTCAAAAACGAAAAACCTAAATAAAATTATTAAAATATTTTAACCTAATAATATTTATATTGGTATTTCTTATAAATGGAATACCATATAGTTTTAATAATTGTTTGAGTCTTATTTTTAAGGATAATATTTCTAAATATTAAAGACACAATTTATGCTCGATTTTTGAAGTTTAAATTTATACGTAATTACTTGATAAATTAGTAAATTTTAAATGAATAATGTCAATAGAAAATTTATATAAATATAAATTACTGACATTTCTCTAAGGTAGTTGTTTTGCTTTTTAAACAGTTTAAATAAACTTAAGTACTTAAAACTTTAGAGGTCACAACAACCACATGTGTTGTCTCTGTCTTACAAGTACGTAACACACTAACATAGCAAATTTATGCTCAGCAGATCACGTTTAGCTCCGTTAGTTTAAAAATTAGAGTGAATCGACTTATTGTGAAACTTGATGGTAAGAAAAGAACATTATCTGTGTAGTGTGTTTGTACTTTGTATTGGTTTTTTACGAATATTAAGTTTTTAAATGAGTTATAAAATTTTTTAATTTATGCTATGTTATATACGCATAAGTGCATAACTTGCTAAAAAATTGAATTATCGTAAAAAACAAAAATACAAACACAGATAATTTTCTTACCAACGAGTTTCATAATAGGCCGATTCACTCATTTCATTCTAATTTTTAAACTGACGGGGCTAAACGTGATCTGCTGAGCGTAAATTTGCTATAGTTTACGTACAAATACGGAGACAAGTGAGACAACACATGCGGGTAGCGGGTGCGACGCCCTATCTAATGCAATTATTCTCCATTGATAATATTTTCGCATACCTAATCTATTATCAATTATTTACGTTGGTGTTATCATATCGCCCGCTAACATTACTCGTTAGTAAGTTGAAAGTTTAAGAATTGAACACCCAACAGCGTAGAATAAGACTATAAAATAGTTTAACAGTTTACATAAATCTCAAGGTTACAAAATTATTTTATTAATTTTTAATATTTTGAAGTTTATTTATTTTCTTATGACAATTTAAAATTAAAATGCAGAAGTGATTTTGTTCGAGAAGTTTGAAACAAATATTATCAACGTTTGACATTCGATGATTTGATTTTTATTTAAATACACAATGATTTCAATACTTGATCAGTTTGAGCAGGGAGTTGAAAGTAGAATTAAAATACCGCCAACATCCAAGCAATTGGTAAAATAATTTCTACACATAAAACTTATTATTATTTAACTGTTATAATACAATTTTTATCTCAATTGGATGTTGTAGCTGGAAGGAAGTTTTGATAGAGACACAGATCTCCAAGGAGTACCCATTCTATCCAAGAAGAAAGTCAATTTCTCTCCGAGCGATAAGATTACTCAGTTGCTGGTAAGCAATGAATATGTGGTATTAGTCATGGTCAACAATGTGTTGTTGCGAATAAACTTAAAACAGGACAATATCGAAGGTGAGAATGATTGAGCAATGGTTAAAGTAAATGCTATCAAGCGAAAACATACTCATCTATATTATAGAACAGGAGTCTAGACGTTTTATTTGAGAGTTATAAAAGAAAATATTAAAAGCTGATATAGTGCCAAGACATATAACTAATTTTAAATTTTTTAGAAATGCAATAGTCATAATAAATAAGTGCAAGTTGTTAATGGTTTTAAAAAATACCGCGGTTCCAGTGGAAAGTAATTTTTAAACTTTGTGTTGTATATTTTCACACTACTTAAAAAAAATGTTCTCTTGTATTAGTAGTGTGTTTAATATTAAATGTGAAACTATAATATTATAACATTACACATTTATTTATTATAAATCTTTACTAAAAAATTTAAAAAATAAAATAATAAGAACTATTCATTTTTGGATTATTTCCTGCTTTTAGTAGGCTTAAAATTGTCATTGGACCTTATAATTTGAAGACTCCCAGTCTTTAGTATCATAATAAATGCGCACACTCGCATAGCTTAACTATATTATTTTGTAATAACACACAAATAACTTGTCTAATTTGTTTTTAGAAATTGATACATTGAAAACTTCATCTCTTAAAGTTAAGCAATTGTTCTTGGATCCCTTTGGAGAGCATTTATTAATTTCATGTGGTAACATAAATAGTTCTCAGTTATTTTATGCAACTAAACTGTCCAAACTCAAACCTGTAAGTGAAAAAACTTAAAAATATTTAGAATTACCATGTTTCTTCTCATTTGTTCTAGATATTGAACTATTGTTAAATTTTTTAGGTAGGAAAATATCAGGGCTCAGAAATAACATCTGTGGCTTGGAACTATGATCATAGAGTGAAATCTACATCTACCACAACTGGGCCTATACTGCTTGGAAATTCATCTGGTACAATAATTGAAACACAATTAGGAACGGAGTTTGATAGATTTTTCCAAGGCAGCGTAGTTCAATATTGGAAAGAGGTTTATAGTATTACTGTTAATCCATTATTTAACAGCAGCACAATTAAATTTTCTTGAACTGTATGTTACAGGTATTTGATATAAGTAAAGGACAACCTATTCCTATAATTGGACTCCAGTATCACAGAGTTGGAAAATCAGATCTATTTTATATATTAGCAATTACACCAACAAAATTGTATCAATTTGTTGACTTTATACTTAATAAAGACGAAAGACCGATGTTACAACAAATCTTCAATAATTATTTGACCATACCAGGCTAGTTTAATATTATATATATATATTATTTAAGAAAAATGGATCAATTAAGTACAATTCATTTTTGAAAAATATCTACTGGGTGGGCTACTTTATTACCATTTTTCTTATGGCTATTTAAACATATAGTAAAATATAGTAATCCAATCAGTTTAGTTGATTATTAAAGTGGTATTTACATTTAGTATAGTTGAATTTGAGCATAATAAAATTATCTGTATATTGTAATAATAATTTTTTTTTTTTTGCAGAACGTTTTTATGAAGTCCCAACTGTAATGAAACATAGCAAATTACATTTTTATTTTTTAAACAACGATTTTACTGTTCCAAAATATTTTGGATTCCTTACAGAGTTAGGAGTGTTTGTTGCGGAAGTAAGCCACTATTTTTGATAAATCAATGTACTGTAATTTATTTTAATTTCAAAACATTCATTATAGATTGATATAAATAGAAATGAAAAAACAATTTTTAGCTCGCATGAACTCATTGAGTATAGTCGGTTGTATGGAAGAGATGATGATGATTTCACTGTACCATTATCAATGACATTTACACGTTATCATGTATTGTTGTTATTTCCAGAAAGAGTTATAGCTGTTTCTTTAGTAGCCCCAGCTGATCGCAACGCATCCCAAGTGATGGATGAAGATTACTGTTCCGATGTAAATACTTAGATATTTTGAATTTTATTTGTTGATACAATTAAATAATATGCTTTTTAGAACTATGGTAGACTGTTGAATATAACAAAAGATTTGATGACTGGAACAATTTGGTTGTATGCAGAACGAGCTGTTTTTAGATATAAAATTACTAAAGAAGATCGCCATGTTTGGAAAGTATGATTAAAATCATAAAACTATTATATTTTTTGGAATTTTAAAATATTTACTCCGATATTGTTGATTAGGTCTATCTTGATAAAGGGATGTTTGAAGAAGCAAAAGAAATATGCATTAACAATCCTTACAGGATAAATCAAGTATTAGTTAAACAAGCAGAGTATTTTTTTAATTCAAAACAGTAATTAATCAATTATTTATCTATTTTAATACTGAAAATAAATAAAATAAAAATATAGTCATTAATTTATTATATCACTTTTTTTTAGGTATGAAAACAGTGCACTGATATATGCTAACCTAAATGTATCATTTGAAGAAATTGTATTGAAATTTTTACATTTAAATGAAAAAAAACCCATAAAACTGTTCCTTATGAAAGTATGATATTTAGCTTATATTTATATAAGTATTAAAAGATTATTCTTTTGGGGTTTGTTTGCAGAAACTAGATGGTTTAAATTCACAAGATTATACAAAAATCACAATGATTACATTGTGGTTAATTGAGTTGTTTGCTAATGAATTGGCTGTACTTAAAAATTATAAGCAAGTAAAATCAGAAGAATATATTACGCTACAAGAATCATTTAAACAATTTTTATCTATACCCATTATTCAAGTACATTTTTACTTATTTATTAATAACTATATACAGTGGATACCACTTAGAAGACTCACTTTGGAACCACTTAGTGAGTGTATAAATCCATTTAACACGTTGACTGCCTCATGGCCGCCGGCAACCCAAGTGATGTCTTTTATTGTGAAGCAATTTGGTAGATTTTGAGTTTTCGAGTCTTATAATTGATTGAACTGATATTTAAATCAATTTATATTATTTAATATAATATTAACCTTATGTGTCTTATAAATGGCATCTACTGTATTTAATGTTTTTATATTTTTAATTGTTATTTATTATTTTTAGGATTGTATACGTAAAAATTGGGAAAGCATATATGATATATTGGCTAGTCATGGTGATGTGAATTTTATGATTTGGTTGGCACTTGAAAATCAAGATTATAAGCGAGTTATTCAGCATTATTTAAATGAAGAAAATATTGCTGAGGGTAAATAAAATGTTTTTAGAATATTATTGATAATTAACATTAATATCATGATTATATACTTGTAGCATTAACATTGTTAGACAACCATCCATTTAGTGAATTATTTTATACGTTTTCTTCTGATCTTGTTGAAAAAGCCCCGGCACAAACTGTATCTATTTTGATAAAACAAGGACAGAAGTTAGATCCTTTAAAAGTCATCAATGCATTGATAATTCCAAACCCAAGCAAAAGACTCGTGAGCATAGAACCAAATATTGCACTTATTTGCATAGAAGTCAGTACTTATAATCATATTGCACGTGTATTATACATAGGCTTTGGAAATAATCAGATACTTGGAGTACAGTATTCATTGCTTGAACTGCCATGTGGAATCTGTACATAACTATTTGATATCTCTCTATATCAAGTACAATAGAGACAAACTGATGAATTACTTAAAACTACAAGGTCGAGAGATAACAGCTGTAAGTTACAATCCAGAATTTGCTCTGCGATTGTGTCGTGAACATCAGTTAGGAGAAGCGTGCGTACAATTGTCTATTGTCTTGGGCCTATGGGAAGCTGCAGTGGATCTAGCATTGACAGTCAGTGTTGATTTGGCCAAAACCACAGCTTCGTTGCCCAATAATAATATAGAATTATCAAAAAAACTTTGGCTAAAGATCGGTAAGTTACATTATAACCTACTTATTGATTTGACATAATAATAATATGATGATCGATTTTTTCCTCAGCACAATATGTAGTAAAACAAAATAATGACATAGAACAAGCCATGCGATTTTTGGAAGAGTGCAAGTTTTTAAAAATTGAAGACATATTACCATTTTTCCCAGATTTTGTAACAATTGATCATTTTAAAGATGCTGTGTGTTCATCTCTTGAAGTAAGATAATGTGATAATTATTGTAGCTTGTATTAGGTTATTTATGAAAATTATTGCATTCGCATACATTTTGTTAGGTGTACAATAAGGATATACAAAATCTCAAGGAAGAAATGGAAGATGCTACCAAATCGGCCGAAGTAATTAGATCTGAAATTTTGTCATTCAGAAATGGATACATGTTAATCCAACCATCGAATGAATGTAGCAGTTGTCATGAACAATTAATGACCAAAGCTTTTTATACGTTCCCTTGTTCACACTGTTTTCACGCAGAGTGTCTGATCAAGGAAATGCAACCATATGTCAATTCCAGTACAATAAACACTATTAAGGATCTACAAGTATGTAGCTATTGGTTGCTTTTTTATTTTTAATAAAGTATAACATTATTTATTTTTAGAATCAGCTCAGCACCTTGTATCAAAACAACAAAGACATATCACAGTCATTGGAAGCAATCAATCGTCGCGATAAAGTCAAAGATTCCCTAGATAAATTATTGGCAGCTGAATGTTTTTTCTGTGGCGATATTATGATCAGGTACATAATATACATTTCTACAATAATAGGCAGTATTAAATTATTATTAAATAAACATAAAATAATATTATTATCATTTTAGTCTTATCGATAAGCCTTTCATAGAAGATGCTGACTTTGAAAAGATAAAACAAGATTGGGAATAAAATCTATAAAATATTATTTATGATTTAATTGTATTATTTACTAAATAACCATAATATGAACATACCTATTATTATTGTTTATATTTTACTTTACTCTATATTCAATTAGAAATAATAATTATTATTATTTTGTCAATTGAAATTTGTTGTATTTTTTAATTCATGTCTTCCACATCAATCATGCCATATTATATGCACAGTTATACCATGTATTGAATACCTAATTATTATATTATATGATTTATAATACACAATGATCTCAAAGGGTTACTAATTTTTTTGTTTGAAATAATTATTGCCTTGATTGTTTTATGAATATAAACTAATTATCAATTTAATTATATTACTTATTATATAAGAATTTTTATTTTTTATTAACCATTGGTAAATGTAAATATAAAATATTTATTAAAATAATAAAATTAATACTACTGCAGTTGTTGGTGTCCACTGTCCAATGGCCCATGAAGTTTTCTGTCTTACATTGTCATTCGTTCGCCTGAATACAGATTTGTCATTTGGTATTTTAGTTGTTGATCAGTATAAGTAATTGTAAGCTCATGACTTCAAAGTGCAGGACTGCAGGAAGTGACAGAAATACAATACAACATGGTAAAAACTATGAGCGACATGATAAAAGTGAAACACTAGACATACGAAAGTACAAAACATCTATTGTTGGACAATTTTTTGGGTAAAACACACTTTTCAGTGTTAGGTTTGTAGATAGTTATATATTTTACAGAAAAAAATATTAAATAAATAATAATATTTTATAATTACATAATATATTATATGTTAATTATTCGTGATTCTAAATATCCGAAAATAATTGGTGTATACATTTTGGTGACCACACAAACAAATCAATCATTGATGGAACATTAAAATAATGCAGACAGTTAAAATCCATCAAATTATCAATATCAATATTCAATAATAATTATGATTTACATTATTGTAATTTTATGTAATCAATAATATATTCTATATACTTACTAATAACTACTGTTACTAGTCATTGTTATGACTTATGACTGACCCAGTGATATATTGACTGACATTGAATTGAGTCCCGCAAATACTTTTGGGTTATCAGAGTTGAATCCGACCAATATTGTTAGGTTGTTCGAGTTGAGTCCTTTCAGCCTATTATTAATATATATTTATTGCTTATATTGTTTTTAAAATAATAATAATTTATGTGTAATATAATAATGTTAATAATTAAATAGTGGTTGGTAAAAATTTGAATGATACAGATTTTAAAAAGTCAATTCTTTAAATTTGCTTATTTATATATTTGTTTGTCTGCTCCCGTAAAAATTTTTCTTTTTCTAATATATCTTTACATGGTTTTTTTTTTACTTTGCTTTTTAATTTTATATATATATCAGACTGTATCCCCAGAAGAGTGTCCACAGTAAAAAAATATTTGGATGTCTCGAATGGAATGAAAAAAAGCATTTAATTTTAAGTGACTTTTACTGTGTAGGTAGTTATGATATTTTACCTATACGAACTCAATTCTTCTTGCTTTGCGTTGTGTATAATGAAGTGAGTGATGCTTGTATTGTAAATATCTGGTAGTTCATCATAATTCATAACAAATTGTTTTTTTTTTATGAGATTTTAACTTCTATTGGCTATGTCCGAGTGGTTTTATCATTGCTCGAAGTTATTAATGATGCAAGTCCGTCATACTCGTCATAGAGAATGGTAAGTTCATGAGTTTCACAATCATAAGTATTTACGTCCCACACCTACCTCCCCTTTACAATTATCCAAACCGTATTAGTTGGATAATTTTAAAGCTGAATCGGTTGGGATGGTTAATGTGTTTTGTTTGTGCTTTACTATGGTTCCACAGAGAAGCTATTAAATGATGTTGTATTGACTTTTGGTCCATTACAGTCATATGCAATAAAACCATGTGCCATGTGTAATTGCAGAGAATGAGTAGATGTGTGGACTTCATTATGATTATGTTGAATGTTGAATGTGATATTTTGTCTTACAATTTATAAATATATAGAGTAGAATACAATGGTTTCAATAAATATAATATTATATTATAAATAGTATTAATACAAATAAATAGTTATAATATATAACTAATAATAATAATAATTATAGTTATATACTTATATATAATTTATGTTACTTGCTATAATTGTTGTAAATTTTTATTAGGTTAAAACTAAATTTCTTCTTTTTTTTTTTACCTTTTTGTACTTTTATTAGGAGTATAATTTTTTTTGATTTTCATAAACATTATAGTATTTATTATTCATTTATCATTATACGATTATTTATCATATTATGTTGTCGTATTTGTTGTTTTTCTTTTTGCTTATTTTTGCTGAGTTTATGTTTTTTTTTACTTCAAATAATTTTTATTTTTTATGATTTATGATATTATAGTGTTTTGCATATGTTTTATTTTAAAATTTTTTTTTTTATATAGGCTTGTTTTTATAAATGATAATTATTGAACCATTTTTATTATTTATTATTTTTGCGTTTTTTTACAAAAATGTAATATGATTATGCTTATTTAGGCTAGTTTATCTTAGATGATATATATGAGACCTTTACACATTTTTATTTTAATATTTTATTTATTTTATTTTTAAATTCCAACAATTGTCCAACAACGTATAACAAGTCCGAGAAGAGTTTGTTGGAATGGTTTTAGTTTGTAGTGCCAAGTTCACGTACGTCTTTACATTGTAGGTATAACAAAAAAGTTAGATTAAATGGACGTTCTAACGGGCGTACCCGCATGTGTTGTCTCTGTCTTACTAATGTAGATCATAGCTAATTTTCGTTCAGCAGAACACATTTTGTGATTTTAGGATTAATATTAGAGTAAATTTACCTATTATCAAATTTAAAGGTAAGAATATTATCTAGAAAGTTGCCTATATATTGATATTATCATTTTAAAGTGAGTTATAGCTATGTAAAATATTACAACTTTAAAATATTCATAACTCACTTTAAAATTATAATATCAATAAAAGCATATGCAAATTTCTAGATAAATTCTTACTTTTAAATTTGATAATAGGTAAATTTACTCTAATATTAATCCTAAAATCACAAAATGTGTTCTGTTGAACGAAAATTAGCTATGATCTACATTAGTAAGACAGAGACAACACTTTTTGGTAGAACGTCCTCTTAAAATCTTTATAAAGATAATATTGATAATAATAGATATTTGGATTTTTTTTCAAATACGCCGCCACATCCAGGGTGTTCTACATTTAACCTTTGCGCCGTAGTACTTTTGAATACGCTTGTGTGTCCATTTACGGTTTTTGGTTTTAAAGTAGGTGCTTTGTAGCGGTTCGGTCCCGGGTAAAACTTTTTATTTTGAAAAGGTGTACAGCCGCTTCTCTTTTGTGTACTGTTAAATGAATACCTAGATAGAAGAAAGTTTAAAAATAGTGATTGATAAATGAAACATTATCTTAAAATTAAAAATAACACCTAACCTTAATGTCATATTGTTAGCAAAAAAATTACTTTAGAATATTATTAAGGGGATTCGATACCGTGATTTTCTGTTTTTGTCTAACGCACGCGTGGCATAGGATTTTAGACGGTGGTGGAACAAAATTGCATCGGGTTAATTTAGTTTAGAACTATCAAGCAATAAAAATATTAGGCACTAAATATAAATACCTACCATTAATACCAGTATGTAGTAGGTAACTATATTATGTTTATTATGTAGGTATATTATTATGTCAGTGTGTGAGTAGTTACTTTTTAATTTTTACTGTGGATATCCGTTGTTTTAGTTATATAGTATTAACTGTTTGGCTGTTACTTTACTAATAGAAGAAAATACATTTCATATTGATTATCAGACTTACACTATTTACCAATAAATTAACGTCATACAGTAATCAAAAATATTTATGTTTATTAACCTAAGCCAATATTAATAGTAACTTTCTCCATAATTTATGGAATTAAACGTCACTAAATCTGTTATTAAATTATACCTGGATTGCATTACGATGCATCTGCTAATAATGCAGTGTAGACTTGAGACTATATATATTATATGGACACGGGAAAATATTACATTGCTTTTCAATCGTAATAATTCGTTCAGTTGAATGTCGAATTCAACTGAATATAACTAAAATCTATTAGAGTCTATTACTAATCACATAAAAAATATGCACCTTCTAGTCAACTATTTTACAGTTTATATTTATATTTTATTTTTGTGACCTGTAAACGTGTCATAAGGTCCTCTGGTGCCAATCTTCTTTTTCACTCGCGTCTCAATCATATGCTGTTTCAAACCATCTGCGTAATAATGAGGTGGTAAAATCAATTTATTCTTTGGTGGATCACAGCAGCAAGTGTTGATCTTAATTACGCATCTCGGAAAAACCATGCTGTTTCGGCCTAATTGTTTAAAAAAATTATATATTATACAAGTATACAGTTATTATAATAATGATACGGAACGAATTGTAAAAAATTTAAAATCAAACAAATTTTAATTAATAACTACTACATTACACAATGATTGTTAGTCAATATTTTTTTATTATTTAATTGTAATCGTGATTAGGTATATCAAATGGACGTTGGCATTACTTTTATATTTTTTACCTTCACAAATAACGAATTCGTCATATTAAAATTACCACTTTTCATATGTTTTATATTTTTATTATCAAATTATTCATATTAAATAAGTCTAATGAACTCGTAAGTAATTAAAGAAATAATTACTAAGGGTACCTTAGTTTTTTACATTTTCAAATAATTGAAATAACTATTATCTCTTATAATCAATTTATTGTAATGCTTATTTGATTATAGAAATATAGAATATTTTGATAAAATAAAAATACTATACGAACCTTTTAATTTTTAGTAAATTCAATTATAGGTAACTTGTACCTAATTTCAACAGCTTGTTTATAGAGATTATATTAATATTAACTATATCATAATAATTATAATATGATGATTACATTAATTTAGATATAACTCTATGAACAGAGTTAATAATAAAAATGAATATCTATTACATAGACATATGATCTCATGCTAACATGGTAACAGTCTAATAAATATCTGAATTATGATATTTCAAAACGTTATTTAACAAAAAAACTGTTATATTTTCTAAATATTATGTAATATTACATTGTGTATATTAATATAATAATTACATTAAGTTATTTAAATATTTTATTAAGAATTATTTATGTACCTAGTATTTTGCAATAAATAAGTAAAAGCAATTTTCATAAAATGGAAAAAATAATATTTACAATTTTAAACATAGACACACAATAAAGTATAAAGTATTTGCAGCGAATATAGTTTATAGTACTTTTTATATAAATATAAATTATGTGTGTTCATAATACAGTTTTAAAAAAATTGTTTGTACTTTTATATTTTATTATAGAATAACAATTGTTATTCTGACCTGTGCCTAACGTATGGTCTTTTCTCTCTTCGAACCTGTACGACCCGGACAATAAAGGCTTCTACTGTATCGCCGCGTTTAATGAGAACATTTTTTTACCAGATAACTCAACTTTATGTTATGTAATTGTGAATAATTTATAATAAACAATAAGTATTTAATCTATATGTATAAGAATCTAACCTGATATTGGAGACGAATGAAACATTACATTGTCTTGCATTTTTATATTATTCGTTGAATAAATAATTTAGCCAACAAATAGTCAAATGTTCTTGAATTAAATTCCAAAAAAATAATTTCTTCCGGAGTTAGTTCGGGCAACTAGTATAAACATAAAAATTAAACAGTCACTGTAGGTATACGGTTGTCATAACACATGTCACATAATCACATAATATCAACAATATTATTATACTTTAATTATACAGATGATAGTTGTTATTTTATACATTCTAATTCTATAGTAAATAAAAATAACACACATATATTTTGTGTAATATTTAGTTATTATTATTTTCAAATTCTGTTTATATTAGAATAACGTATAAGTACAAATAAATACATAATTTACACATAGGTTTTAGTTGTAATATATTTATAATAAGTTTAATTATATGTCTGTAACATAACGATTACTACATTATTTCTATTAACTTTTATTCATTATATAAGAAATAACGAAACACCCTATTTGAATAATTCACTTGAGTAATAATAGTTTTGCAAAGTTTTATTACATAAAAATAAAAACTGGTGAAAATACTATATCAGTCGGATGTTAAAGTTAAATATCCCCAAGGGTGGGGTTGTTTTGGAGCGAATCACCTTGTTAATTCAAAGTAACTGCATAATGAAAATTTTCTCGTAAAATATAACTTAAATTAGAGCAGAAGGGTTAGTAAAACATTGTGTGTAAAATGCGGTGAAATTATAACGGGCAATGTTTTATTTTTCACAGGAAATATTATCCTGGTAAAATAAGTCAGAGAATTATGATTTTATAATTTTGGACTCGTTTTATTTCAAAATAATAAAATATTCATCATTTGTACCTACATTGATACCTGCGTGAAAGGATTTTTATTTTGTGATATGTAAAAAAAAAGTAATGCTTGAATTATATTTAATATTATTTTCTTATTTTTGGTTCTGTAGTACAACAATTCAAAATGAAACTAATCTAATAAGATATATTACAATTTATAATATAATGTATAAATAAAATATTTACGGGAAAAAAATCATTTTTTATCCTGGTCAATACTCAACAAAATAATTGTTCAAACATTTTTGTTGAGAAAATTAGTTTTTTCATAAAATAATATTGTGGTTTATATAAAGTGTGTTATAATACGAAATAAGATAAAACTAAATATCAGATTTATAAGAAAATAAACATCTTTTTTAGATAAACAAGTTTCTAAAAATATAAATAATAATTTATTGTTATTATTATTTTCAACAGTTATAGTAGTACCATAAAATAAAACTATGAGAGTGCATAAAATGTTTAGAACCAAACTGATTGGGAAAAAGGCGTGTGAATTGAGCTGAAATCGTGAATATATTTACTCACGATTTTGGTTGAGTTTTACTGACGCAATTCCAACGATATAATTTATTTTAATTTCAGATTTGTATTAAATGTATCTAAAATATTTTTCATAGCCTCAAAAATACACGAAAATGATCGTTTATAAGACATCATATTTTAATTATTATATTGTAATAAAAGTGATAAAAAATGTACATAGTATTATATTAAATGCACTGATCATTTATATGAAAAAATACATGTACAATGTTATATCAATAATTTTAAATATTTAAATATTTTGATCATTAACCGAATTTAAATCTATACTTTCATTTAAACAGCCATATTATTAATGCAGTTATTAGTTAATTGAGATTTTGTTTAATTCGTCTAATTAAAATAATATTATGTTTCCGTGAAAATACTTTATAGATAGACTAGAAAATACTACAGTACTTACAAGATGTTAAACGAAAATGTATAATTTATGTTTTCAATTTAAAGTCATGGATATATTAGACCGTTTTTTTGTCGGCTGGCGCATAAATCGGAACTCTTAATGAAAAATTAAAAAAAAACATTCTCACTGTATGAAATGGTTTTCAAAAATTATGTCCTTATACTCGATAATACAATTTCATAACTATTAAAAAATACGTTTACGTGTAACCACTGCAACCAAATCGAGTAGAACGTTCACGAACACGAACACAATATAATAACGCACATCGATGATATTATAGCTGTATAATTAAACCGTATAGAATTTGATTTAAAGATAGATAATACCTATTCTCGTTTGAAGTGAGAGTGGGATTTTTATTTATCATTATACATATAATGTATATTATAATATATGTACGTCAGTAGGTATTCGATCGCTTTGTAGATGATTGTTTTCGTTATTAAAATACAATCAAACTGGTAGAAGCTGCAAGCTTCCCTTTTTACCAAATAACTTTACTTTTAATTATTAAAAAATATTGATTAAACGCCATTACTCATTATATGGTGTGATAAATGGTCACATTTTTTGTTTTAATTACAATTTTTATAAATATCTTTGAACTATAATTATGATAAATTAGTTAACATCACGATCTGAATGTTTGAATAAAAAAACAAGTTGCATTTTGTTTTTTATCAGGTAAAAATATTGCTGGTTAAAATTATTGCATACATAATTGATAATAAAAATACACAGTAGTGGGTTAAACTCATCAATATTAGCTCAACGAGAAAAAACTCGATTCTATGCAATATTTTCACTTTAATTTTATCATGTACCGACACTGTCACACTGACTTGTATAATTTTATTTACTTATTGAATATTAAAAATGCAGTTAAAATTATGTCTAAACTATACCAGCAGATTATTTTAACAATAAAATTATAACGGTAACAGGCAATACAGTGATGGGTGAAGCAGTGACAACTGAAATGATTATTAAACAGACCTAACTTGAAATTGAGAAAAAAATTGATTGGACATCTATTAAGAAAAAACAAATGAATAGCAATATTAATTGAATAAATGATAAAGGGAAAAAAGGTCTCTGAACAAGTCGAACAAGAACTCAAATAACGAAACAACTCATAGAAGGTAAAAGAATAATAACAATTTATAAATAAACTAAAGTACCTATCAGTGGAAGATAAAAAATCAGGTGGCCTATCAAAGTAATTTAACCTATCTATGAATTATAAATAACTTTATGCAATAAATTATAAACGCTTTTTGTACAATAATAAAAATAGCTTCAACAAAATGCATCGAAAATGGTGAGATAGTGTGTAAATAATATTTGTTTGGTATTCGATTAATTTAAATTTAGATGCATTAATATTAAAAAAAAAAACAACGTTTTAATGACTTCCATAGTATAAACATTATTACGCAACAAAACTTCATGATTAAAAATAAAATCATAACATTATTTTATACACACCTATAATAATATGTCACTCTTAGACCAAATAAATAATTATACTAGGCAGCATCCTAATATATTAATCGAATTATTATTCTGATATTATCTATATATGTACTGTTAATAATAACACACGAAATGTTCGATAATAACACATTTTGTACAAAGTCCTATACACTAATATACAAAATCAATTTTCAATCGCACAAGTATAAATTATGAAGGGTAATATAAATTAATATAATGTAGCACCCAAAACATAACGCTCACGCAATCAACAATCGGCAGTCATAAACTCATAGCTGGCTCACATATTATAATATAGAGTAATAATTATTATTAGTTACAATAATTCAATAACTAAACAACTCTTTCTCGTCTTTCAGTCTTATACCTTTCATACGTTTTGCGTATTATTTATATCAACCAAATGATTTCATTATTTCACTAAGAAGTAACTTTCTTGTCCTGTGTTCATCTTAAAGCCTTCATCACTTTGGATTCCACACGAAGAGGGAATGACTTGACTTAAATAAATATGTTCTCTATAGCGGCTAGTAGGTACCTACCTACCTACTGTGACATTAAGCCGAAAACGATTAAATTTATTGTACATTGGCTATATATCGGGCCATAAATGCCTATGACGCAAATAATATTAATACTATTCTGTAATACGATAATTTTATGAATTCGTTTGGCAATCAACCAATGGTATACATTTTAATGTTGTAATATTTTACATAGCTATAACTCATTTTAAAATGATAATATCAATAAAAGCATATGACATTTTCTAGATAATATTCTTACCTAAACATTTTATAATAAGTAAATTTACTCTTATATTAAAGCTGACCTGGTGAAATTTGAATAACTCCTGGATATTCCAGATAAACTGTAAATTTAGCTTATAAATATACCTACCTCGAGATGTGTAGTCGGATCTATTAAAATTAATTTCACCTTTGCAGTTTGGATATACATATTTTGATAGGCATAAGTAAAATAATTATACATAAGACTTTTTTTTAAAATCATGACATAAAAGACGTCACCCCCTCAAAAATAATAAACACCACTGATGATCATACAGTGTTTGTTTGTATTGATTTTTGTGATAAATAACATGTTTGGGATAATTTTTTTGAGAGATTTTAATAATGAACTTACATATTATACAATAATAATTAATAATAATTGTAGTATGGACAAAAATCTCATAAAAAAAAAAATAAACTAATATTGTTGAGTTAATAACGTGTACACCTTATTGAATTATCAGGTCCCTTAAGAAAAATCACCGATTCTTGCGTATAATTAACCTGCATTTTGATTTTTTTTCTTGTCTTTTTAAATAGTAGGTAGCTAATAGGTATTTAGTTTTATTAGCATGGGGTTATATATGTTGTTATTTTTTTTTTGTATGAAACAAATCAGTTTATAGAATTGAAATGAAAATTGGACTAAAGTAGACTTAACTACTAAATGACTAATCAAATCTGTTTATATAACTATATAATGGCTAGTTATTATTATTTCATTTTAGAAGGCATATTGAAATGAAAACATATTTTTAAAAGTTTATGATTCATCGATACACGTGGTTCTGTCATATTAAACGAAAATAAAAATCACCACTTCTGATTTAAAAATATCGAAAATATTATTTTGATTTTTGAGTTTAACATATTTAAAATATCTTCAAAAACAGATGGTTTGTAAATAATAAAATTTCAACAGACTATAACTTTGCCAATTTTGTAATTAGAAAATAACGTTTTATGTAAAAATTATTTAAAAATATTCTATCTAAATCTGTACAAAAATTGGTGTTGGCATTTAAAAAAATGTAAATTGTATCATGCATGCGCGTATCGAGAAGATTAAGAAGTTGACATATATCTGAAAATGTGTATTTACTATTTAAGTACTCTCTTTCATTCAGCAAAAACTCCATTTCAGTACAAGATCATCCAACTGAAATATTTAATGGTACCTACCTCTTAGCGTGAACACATTGTATATAATATGTATGATCTAAGATGATATCTAACACAACCTTTTAATATTATTTAGTACAGTACACTTAGTATGTCGAACGTCGGTATCTCGAATTTTTCGTTATTTCGAACTACATTGAAATCCTCTTGAAACTATCATTATATTTAATAGTGTTTTACTTTCGATAAATCAAAATAAAATAAATTGTTTTTCGTTATCTCGAATCCACAAATATTAATTTTATTGGGTACGGTAAGAATAAAAAATTAAGTGAATGATATATTCATTATATACAGTATAGTGTTGTGATTTCACGCATCGGTAGTAAATAATTGTAGTAATTCATAGACAATATAATGAAATGGAAAATAAGAATAAATTAAACGTCCTTATAATGCATTTTTACATTCTTACAAAAACAAAAATAATATTAAACAAACTGCAATGACAGATTAAAAAAAATGAATTTATTCATTATTATAATTTATTGATATGTATTAGACATTAGTACTTTAAGTATTCTAACTATGCATTTTAAGCATTTAAATTATTTATCGATTTTTTCAAAGAATTTTAATAAAACTCGTTAGGTTTCTGTTTCTTTGAGATTTGATATAATATCGAGAATCCACCGTATAAAATATTACACTGCAACAATGGCCATACATTGCCTACACAATGCGCCGTCTTAAATATTTAGACGATAAATATTATTATTTAATAATTTATTATAAAACACTAGATCACAGGCGTACCTAGGGGTGGGACTGAACTACTGAAGCCCACCATAGCTCCCCAGAATTTACGGGTAAATGTATGTGCTTATAAACATATTAGTATTAACTTTATTTTTACCCACAATATAAAAAATATGTTTCATATAAACAAATTATCATTTAAGTCAGTTGTTAACACCAATAGAATCAAATATCAATAACTAATAATAATCTAATTAAAAACAATTCGCTATAAAACATTTTTTTTATTACTGTGCGGGGGATATTATAGATACCTTATTTTGCTAACATTTTTAGTACTCCATAGCCCCCTTTAACTTAAATTTTAAACTTAACCTGTCCAAGCTCATCAAAATTAATGTCTTTAAAAAATTGTACCTACTTAATAATCTTTTTTAGAGTTTCGGGTTTTAGTGAGAATTATTTATGAGGAACCTTACATTAACTTTTTGAGTTTTAGCTAAATATACTTATACACTTTTAACTACAAAATAATTTTCAAATTTTGGTTATTTTGATAAATTTTGTTGAAATCAAACTTTATAGAAAAAAATACTCATAATATACTTTAAATTATTTTAAATTACTAGTACAACCAACAAGGGATCTTGTATTCATTTAAAATATAAATTGTTTTGTGAACATTGAAAATTTCAAATAGAAATATGTATATGTAGTGCTGTGCGTATATATAGCTTTTCATTAGTCCAAATATTTTAAAAATGATACTATAGATAACAAATGTTAATATTAACATATTGCTCAGTATAACCTGGGTCCCCCCTAATATTTCAGAGTCAGGGTCCCGGCTCAATGTACCGCTTGCACCGGTGGTTTATCCGGCACTGTTTATCATAGGTTTACATATAAATAAGTATTTAACTATTTTAAGGTAACAACTAAAAAGTAGCAATTATATTTATATGATTAAAACATGTTGTAATTTAATCTTAAATACCACTTTCGGATCTGAAATTTCAATTCATTCAGTTAAAAATTCTCAGATTTTCATAGCTTAAAACTATTTTGGTACCACCGTTGATGAATCAATATAGGTAGAATTATAAATATTTCATCAGAAGTAATAATATAATATTACTGTGTTCAATGTTTCAACTTGTAATAAGCATATGCAAATTATGTTGATATGCAACATTTCTTCAACATTGCAACATTTCAGGTATCTCTATATGGCAGTAGCCAGTAAGATTGAAAAAAAATTAGAAATAGATATATATAATACATTAATACTTGACTCTTGGAAAGGCAAAGTTCAAAGAGATTGTAAAATATGATAAAAATGTATTTAAAGTAGTTAAAAATTGTGTTTTGTATTGAAAGAGGATTTAGTTATTTTTAAATTGAAAAATATAATTTTAATTTTATATTTTATGCCACTATGATTTTATTATTTGATATCAATATTGAACTCTTATTTAATTAATTATAAATTATTATCATTTACAGTTATGAGGATCAGAAATAGTGCAATAAGTTTTTGTGAATTTTTATGTCACAGACTTTTTTTAAATTAATTTTAATTACTTATGAATACAAAATTATAAGTATAACTGTCAACAGTGAGTTGTCAAAGTATTATAAAAAAAAAAATATGGGTTCAATATTAGCATAATTAATAAAATATTTGGTTTAGGACTATTTACCTGGTTTAAAATAAAAATGTCTGTTTTATAAAAATTATGAATTATTTTTATTTTTTAAGGTCATGTAATAAAACAGAAAACAATTTTCATTTTTAGATGTAAAGGTACTTAAAAGTTTAAAATTATATAAAAAAAAAACACAAAATTTTACGTAAAAAATTAGTGTAGTATGTTTAATGGGTCACCAGATATTAACCTCATTGATCTAAGATTTTTAATAAAATCTATGTATTGCACAAATTATAAGGTTAATCACTGCTTGAAAAAATTAAAATTTAAAGAGTGCTCTAAAAGTATTTTAATTATTTAATCAATGGCAATGTGTAAAAAGCATATTAAATAACACTTAACATATTTGAATATGTTAAATATTTATTTTATTTTACCATGACAAACTTATTACACTTACATTTTAAAAAATAAATAAATAAACGCAATAGCGATAAAAAAAAAAGGAAATAAAAAAAATACAAGACACTATTAACTACTTGGTTTTTAGTGTTTTTTCCTTTTGGCAATAAATTAAAATTAATAATGATAACTTAACTTATAATTAATTAATATGATTAGAAATTCGACAAAAACAGCGATATTCTTTTGACTGCAATATTTTTTAATATTTTTTCCTTATTTCCTTAATAGTTATCGAACAACGATAATTTTAAGACCTTATCGTTACGTAAGACCTAAAGTTGTAATATTTTATAATTATAATTTATAACCATAGTAAAAGTACCTATATGATACAGTGTGTGACATCAAACTGTTGCCGAAAAAAAAAAAATTATAATTATAATTGTAAATTATGTAATTTCTATTTTATATTTACATAATAATATTAGATGGTAAGATGTAATCCTATTGATAATTTTTTTTTAATTATAAAATATACGTACTATAGAAAAAATTCAAAAAATGACTGCAACACACACTCAAAAACAAAAACAAAATGAAAGTAGAACACAAAATCATTACAATAATCGATAAGATTCTCTAAGTACTGAATGTATTAAAATGTTTACAAAGATGTTTGGTTAAGCAAAAAAATGTAATTATAAATTTGATATTTTGTACATACTATTAGTATTATTATTAATAAATCTATATATATATATGTATGTATAAATATGTTACATACATGCATATAAATATACAATTTTTTCGTTTATTCTTAAGTAACTAAAAGTAAAATGAATACTTTTAATTAATTTTATATTTTGTATGTTCATAAATTATTATACAGCTGATCATTCAAGTTGAAAAAAAAAATGTATTTTCTAACAATTAACCATGTGGTTGTTGACAATGTTCATTGAATTTAAATATTATATTCAATGACTTTTCTTTTTAATAGAAATAATTAGTCTTTTAGGAAAAAATATATATTTATAAAAATATTAAATCATAAAACTAAAAAAGGTTTCTAAGTCAATAGTTCTTTAGGTATTAAGATAAATTGTCTGTATCAGATAGCTAACATATTAGAACACAACACATGGTATAGTATACAGCTAATGCATATAAAAAAGTCTTACTCCATATTTAATTAACCCAAAAAACATGTATATGAAGATTAGATAAATTGAAATAAGACATTCTTATAAACATAAATTATAACACATCCATGAAAGATCTAGGTAAGACTTAATAAACATTTTGCCTTGTATTGATGCATTAACAATTAAATTATCAGAATTATAGGAAAATGCAAATATTAAATTTTGTGTGTAATTCGCCATAAATATGCATACTGTGTTAGCTATACCGTATAAAATTATAAAGAAACTGAAAATATTACCACCACCATTATTATCAGTAAGAGTTGCAGGATATTCAATGGCGTAGGTAAATCCATTTAGGGAATCAAAAATTTATTTTAGTAATTCGTGGACATTTAAAGAATTAAGTAATTAAATAATAATAATAATAATAATAATAATAATACAAAATAATGACCACCTTTAGATATATATAGTGGCAAAACTTATGGTTTTATCAGATTCATAATGCTAACGTAATGGTTTTGTTTACAAAGTAACAATAAAATTAATATTAATTAAAATTAACTATTCAATGAATGCTTGACAGTTTAAAAACAACACAAATAACTCACACGTATATTTTAATAGGTATAAATGCTTTTTAAAAAACTGGTTATGTAATATAAAAATGTGTATGTGTGCGTTAGAATGTAAAAAAAAAAATTTAAAAGTAAAATATATATTAAAAGAATATTGTTTATAATAAAAACCAAAGATGTGTATGATCAGAGCACAACCCTCATGAAGGCCGTCCGTGGTGTTACAAAATGTTAAGACGATTCTAAATATTTTAAGAAGTCAACCTCAATGTTTAACCCAAAATCTTTCACTTATAAACATATACACATTGAGTGTAATAATTAAATATAAATGGGTATCAGCAAAGAGAAACAACCGACCATTGTATTGAGAACAAACTGTTAATAGATTAACTTCTTATTGTAAAATAACGCCTGTATATTTTAAAAACCAACATCGGTGTAAAATCTAAAACTTTTCGGTGAAAATAATATATAGTTCAGATTTATTTGAAAAATGCACACAGTTCTGATTATATATTTTAATTCTAAGAACTAAATTTTAATATTATACACAAGATTTAATTTACTAGTATTTACACAGAAAAGTATATAAAGTTGTTTTTTGTTGTTTTAAAAATTATTTTTAATATGAACACTCGTTAAAAAAACTTTTTAGGAATATAATTTTTTTTTTTAGCGTTTTATAACTTTAAATACTGATCTATTCTAGTTATATGACTTAGATATAAATATTCATAATTATTTTAGTTTGTATGTATGTATATATATATATACATATCTGTATATTATATGTTGTAAAATATAATTGTTAACACTACGTTTCCATAGATAGTTTGTGTTGCCACGGTTTTGTTTTTTTGAGCACCTAAACAGCCGCGGACACTTGTCCCAAAATGCGCGAAACGGAAGACCTTCAAGTCGGGTGGTATTTGATTTTGAATAATGCAACTTAGAGATTACTTATAGTGATAAAAACAAAACATTTCATTTCGCGTGAGTGGTCCCCCGTTAAGAAAAAAATGTTTGAACTGTTTTTTACTTTATTTGGTTTTTTGATGTATTTTTATTTATTTATTTATTTAGCTGTTTTTGGGGTTTTTTATTTGTAATTCAGGGACCGTTTGGCGTTGACTTCATAGGTCTCATTAGAGGGCCAACTCAGTTCCAAATACGTAAAAAGCTATCCCAAGAACCGGTAGCAACAGCCATGCCATCTTCAGTTACTCCCAGGCAACTGACTCGGTTGTCATGACCAGCCAATATACCTAAAATAAAATAATAATAATTTAATGGTATTTAAAAATAAAAATATTTCAAGTAACATAATATTAATAATAATTTTTACATCAATGATGTATAAAATAAATTATTACTAGGGCAAGAAATAGACTAAGTACACCTTAAAAGAATCTAAAAATATGTCAAAAATAATTATTTTATTAATTCTTTAATAATATATAAAATAACAAAACATTAGATCTAACAAATTATCTGTTATAAAAATTCTAGAGAATTAAATTTTTACATTTGCATACCATTCACATATTTGAAGTTAAACATAAAAAATATCCTGACTACTAAAAATGTTATAGTTTTAATCATTAGATGTTATATTGCTTAGTTACTAATGTTATTGTATATTAAATATTTAAATAAATAATGTTTATTTTATTATAACATGGCTAGAGCAAATGTATCTGTAAGTGATGATCAGAATTTCAGAAGTCGTTGTGAGCAAGAACAAAAAGCTTTTGATGATTGGCCTAATAAATGGGAGTGGATATTGGATGAATATAAGTACTGCTGTAATAAATCATACTTAATTTATTTATTGACATATTTTCAAACAAAATAGAGAAAGAAATGAAAAATTAAATGCAGTAAAAAAAAATGCAATGATGAGAGAGGGTAATTTAAACACAGATCTTAGAAGTGTGCTACCTTTTCCTAATACGACATCTAGAGAAGTATATAATTAAAAATACTACAAAATTATAATTTATAAGACATTTATTAATTTTTTTAGATTGGTTGGTTATCAAGTAAACAAGAATTTCAGTTGGAAATATTTGGGCCATACGTTACACATATACCAATTGAAATAAAATTAAATTATAAGAATGATTTATAATGGTACATAATATATTAATGTTGCATATACTACGATTTATCCAGGAAAATAAGTCTTTATATAGTATACTAAAATTTGGAAAAATAAATATATATTTTTAAAATTATTTATAAATGTAAAAGGTTTTTAATAAGGTACAATAATTTATATTTATATAATATTATATAATATTATTATATATTATTATATAATTTTTATTTAATAAACTTGCAATATTTCTTTAAAAAATTATAAAAATAATGATTTATAATTTCAAGTTACTTACAATCCAAAATTGTATTCAAGATATGTTATCCAGTATAAATTTAAACTTAAGAGGTGTGTTTTCAAATATTTTTAGAAGAACGATATTAACTGTTTGTCTTAAGTATGTTTTTACAATAGATTATTTATAACTAGATAAAATATTAAGAACATAAATACCTAATATCTTTTATATTATTAATTTTTTTAATTTCTGATCTTTTAATAATCATTAACAATGTTTAATGTTTGTAGAGATTTTTTTTGTAATTATTAATTTAAAATAAATTTAAACTAACCGGCACGTTCAGCTTTCATTGAGTCCCAAACATTGCAGTTGAAATCATCATAACCTGCCAATAGTAGACGTCCTGATTTTGAAAATGATACAGATGTTATGCCACATATTATGTTGTCGTGTGAGTACATGGCTAATTCTTGGTCAGACCGAATATCAAATAAACGACATGTAGCATCATCTGAGCCAGTAGCAAAGGCATAGCCATTTGGGAAAAACTAAACAAAAATATCAAAACATTTTAAAATTAGAAAACCTAAGATGCATATAATTATAATATTATATAAATAATTATTAAAAATAGTATGCATTTATTTAAAAATAAGTCAATAATGTTATTGCAAATAATTTATTACCGTAACAGCATTGATATCAGATTCGTGTCCTGGGAACGTTTGTTTGCATGTTCCATCTCGAACATCCCATAACTGAAAATTAAATAATAATAATTAAGTTTTATTTTATTTGAAAACAATAAATTATAAATACTTTTGCTGAAGCGTCACAAGCTCCTGATACAAATGTTCGCATATCAGGTGACATAGACAGAGACATAACATCGCCAGTATGTCCAATGAACGATGAACACTGTTGGCCAGTTTCGATATCCCATAATGCACTATAAAACAATAATTTTTGTAATAATGAAATGTAATTTAACTACAAAATTTAAATATTTACCATGACATATCTCCAGAGCTGGTGACAATTTGGTTATCATCAAGGAATCTACAACATGATAAGTAACCTGTGTGCCCTGGCAGTTCTCGGCTAACTCTTACATTACCTTCTCTTGTTTTTAAACTAAAAATATTACAATAAATAAAGATAATTTTCTTTAAAATCTAATTTTGGTTAAATTATTAAGAAATTATATAGCATACCTATAAATTGAACATATGTTGTCTAAACCACCACAAGCAACGAAACTGCCGGATGGGGCATATGCACACGTCATCACCCAGCTAGACCTAAGTGGTATGGCGTGTACCTTATTTGTCGTATAACTATCCCATACAATAAGCTTTCCATCTTGTGAGGCTGATACTAGGTTTCTAGAGCAAAATTATTTAGTAAATAGTAAGTTTTAAAAGTATATAATACATATTATACATAATAGGTTAAGAACAATGATACAGAAAGAATAAAAATAAACATCTTAATATTCTAATAACAATTGTATACTCATACTATATTTTTAAAATATATAAAATTATGAAGTTTTTTTTTGAAGTAAACCATTAATACTAATACCCATTACACAATTACTATTAAAATATTACATTATTTATATATATTTTTTTTTTTTGAAATTTGTCATAATTAGATCTATAAATTAGACAATTTTACTATACATTTTTATCAATATTAATATGTAAGGCATTACTTTCTCAAAAGTTTTGAATTACCTGGAGTCAGAGCCCCAATGCATGGCATATATTTTGGCGAGATGTCCACGGAGGGTACGTCTCGTTCGCATTTGTATCCGGCCGACCGGTTCCATGCTGGTGGTCGCTTGCGACAGACTTGTGTCGCATGCTGCTTTTCTCGCATCCTATAAAAAATAAAATTTTGAATCAAACTAATTTTACCCATTGATTTTGATTAGAAATCCATGTACATATATACAATATATACACGGCAATATAATTAAAACAACTAATATTATATTTATTTCATGTGCCTCTGTGTCCAACCTAATACTTGTAAAATGAACCTATTAGACATATGTTATATAATGCCAATACAGACGCCATTTTTCTTTTTTTAATGCCTTATATATTAGTTAGCATTTTTGATCATTTTCATTTGTACTGTTTTTTTGTTGTATATAATACTCTTAATTTCATATTTTATAAAATCTTTCTTAATAATTTCTGCTTTGTCGTTATATAATATTTTTAATTTATATATTTATATCTTAATTCTTAATAGTTTTATTTATATTTTCTTTTTTTTTTGTAAACCATGCACTTGTTATTCTTACGTTTAATATACAAAAGGCCTCATCCCATATATATTCTAAAATAATTCATAATTCATGTTTATTATAGTAAAGTATGATTAAACAAACTATAATAACAAGCATTTTTGTTTGATATTAATTTTTTTTATCATTATAACTATATTGTATATTGGACATTGTCTGTTGGAATTATAAATAAATATAAACATTTGATTCATAGTTTAAAATTTAAATGCATAATGACTAATATACTTGTCAAACAAATTGTTGAACAGTAGTATTATATGACATATATATATAATAAATTTAATACACAATATATATAAAAATTGTGACAGGAAATTATTTTTTTTATTCATCATTATTAATATATTCAATATAGGTACATTCTAACAAGTGTCCATTTGGAGACTAATGAATACATATAAGAATATAATTATCTCCATTCTGCATTGCGTACATGCACCAAAATATATTAAGCAAGTATCTACAATGCAATTGAATAACAGATAATGGTTTTAATTAAGTTTTATTACACATTATTGAAAATAAAATAAACATTGAATTTAATTATTAATTTTAACACAACTAATGTAATATTACATAAATAAAATATATCTACTACACTATTAGAGAAATAAAAGAATAATTGTAATTTTTTTGTAAAGAGAATAATAAACTGGAGATATTATACATAATATGGTATAATAAATAATAACAATTACAAAATCCAACATTTTTTTTAAGAGTATGCAATATATTCATACCATATTATATTATAATATAATTTAATTAAAAAATAAAAATTTGTCTTAATAATTTTACAATAAAATATTCTATGTTATTATTACTACTTCTTGAATTAATTGTGTAACGGTAGACTATAATAACATAATCACTAAACACAGTTAAAAGGGCGTTTTCGACGTTTTCGTATTCGTGATGTTATAATATATTTTCATAGTTATAATAAAGGCACTAATGAATATTAAAATTGTAAGTAATGACTAATAATATAAAATAATGAAATAATTATGTGAAAAAAAAAATATGATTGGAAGTTGATATTATGTTAATATTACATCATAATAGAATAGGTAACAGACTCATCATTCATATACTAGGGGTGTGTGTATAATAATAGTAATAAAATAATATAACTAGCCACTAGGTATGATTTAAATATTAAAATTATACAGCTATATCAATCGATATAAAATTTGCAATCAAGAAGTTTCCATTCGAATAATAAATAATAACCCTTTCCGATTATCAACCGAAGTGATACGAATAATTTTTTTGGGAATAATTGAGATTTGAGTCGAGGATACGGAGTCCAACTAGTCCGAGTATTTTATGGCGTAGTATAAACGAAGTCTCGTGTGCACACGATATACATGTATCGATTATTACACAGGGCGAACAAACTAGCGTATTCGATTCTATATTGTAATCAGATTTTTCTACACAGTTCGATTAAAATTCAAAGAATAATAAACCTATAATTGATTTTTTTGTTGAAACATCCTTCTCGTTTGCGAAATATAATATTATTTATGGTTATTATTATTATCCAGACTGGGAAAATTGGCCAGTGTGAACGATCTCTCGTCGTGCAGTTATAGTCAAACGACAACGACGGCGGCGCACCCGCGCGCGAGACGGCGGCTACGCGCCATATTGATCGACGTGCAAACGGGCGCGCGCGCGAGATAGTCACAGCGGCGGCGGCGGGCGGTGGAGGAGAGGTCGGTCGCCGCCGCCGCCACCGTATACGAGAGCAGCAGATACGGAGGAGCAGAGTGGCGTGGCCGGGGGAGCGAGACTGCCGGCCGGCTTTCGCATGACCCCTTCGCTGGCCACCACCAACGACGACGACGACGACGACGATGACGACGCCGCCGGCCGCCGCCGTTCTCCTCTTCGCGTGTCGCCGTCACCGTATACCGCACCGCAAAAGCTCTCTGTGCACTACACGCTAACGCCCTCCGCCTACGCCACCGACCCGCTCGATTCACCAAGCGAGCGCCGACTTGTAGACGTGTGCGTGCAGTGTGTGCGTGGCGTTGGCCACACAGCCGCAGCGTATATTATTATACTTGTACACACATAAAATAATGCCGCGGCGTTTTAATAGCAGCTCCGCGCTTATATATAACCGCAGAGTGTTATTATACAGCACGATTGTTACTATTATTTTTATATATCATCAAACCGGCCCGGCGACGACGATTTTACATTTTTTTATACCCTCCATAGGACCGCTGCACATAATATATTGTGCTCGCTTACACGCATATTATAATATTATATACGCTATTCGACTGGGTTATACGTTCGGCTTTTAAAGTATAGAAGAAAAGAAACAATTATATCCTTCGACCGGATAAGACGTTTCATCCCGGTGTTACGCGTGTATGGAATATAGATGGTTGTGTGTGTGACGGTTACGAGTGGATCTCGAGAGCGCAACACGTGATTGCCGCACGAATACGCAACGGGTTTTTGACGGATACTATACATCGTAATATTATTATTATATTTATCGACATTTAGATACAGAAATATGTCTTGTGGTTGCATTTTTTTATGTAAAACTTCATTATCACAACAAGTATTTCAACAATAAACTTTACAAAATATCTAAAATTGCTTAGGGGGTACTTAAATTGGGGATCAGATAAATAAAAGTTTACCGAAATAAAATAAAAATAATAACAAATATTATGTAGATATTCACAAGGGATAGGGGTTCCTGGTGTCCTAAAATAAATTAAGATTCTTTAGTCAGGAGTTAGTATTTTAGACTACATTTTTCTAGAATGCAAAACAAAAAAATGAATGATGAAATTATTCCATGTTATTGCATAATGTAATATAAAGGTACAACATTTTACATTTTTGTGTAAAAATCATCTTTCACAATAGACGCAGTATACCCACCTATGATCTATCTAAGTTTATACTATTTACAAAACAATAAATGGCTTCAAATGTTTATTTAGATTTATTAATAAATGAATTCAATAATTTACGTAATATGCTCTGATTGTATTGTATAATTAATTATTAATTAACATAACTTGGCTTTGGTAGGATTGTAGGAGGGCCTAAAAATACTGTAGGCTCCACCTGAACTGCAGGTCTGCACAGGCATATAATGAACAAGATAATAATCAAAGAGCATTTGTATGGTATTTATACATTTTGATTAATGTGTTGTGTTCTCATTTATAAACAAGTACCTATTGTTTATAGTTATAATAAAAAGATTTTAAAAATATAACACAAAAATATATTTATTTAGACATATTAATATTATTCATTTTGACTTCAGAGGTCTTAAGTGAAGTATAAAAGTATTAAAATAGTTTAATAATAATTAATTTAGTGTACATGATAAAATATTGTATGATTATTATTTATTATAAGATACTTACTCGTATGGCATTTTTCAGCGTTTCAGCCTCTTGCCTTAATGAGTCCAGTTCATTCATTGTGCACGGCTAGGGCCTCCGGTCTCGACCGACACAAATGCTAAAAAATAATATTATTTGTCAGTTAGTATTAAATATGCTGATGGGTAAAACATAATTATTACGTATGGATAAATCTTAAATTGTAATATATTTCATTATTTATTAATCTATAAGTAATAAATATATAAAAACTTGAATTATAAGTATTTTGTTTAAATTTAATATTTATATTATTACGAATTTGTTACGATATAACAATCAAGAATTGATTAAATACCAACCCATACAAGAAGAACGCATAGGTATTTTATAACGTTCAATGTCAGGGTAATAATGATGTATTGGTGATTTAGTCGTATTTTTCATTAATAACAGTTAAAAAAATATATGTTTAAAAGTTTGAGAACCAATGCAATTAGCTTGTTTATCTATCAACACATGTAATTGACAGGATGAAGAGAAGGGTAGCATTAACTACTAGCGAAATTGACTTCCGTCAATAGACCACACGGTCTATGAATACATTCCAGCAGGCATGATAATGGGTTAGGGAGGGAACAAAATACGGATACGTGACGTCAATTACCAATGAGTTTATAATTTCATGTGTCTAGTTTTTCAAGGCTCGGCACATTTTGACACGAAAACTCAACGACTTAACAATAATTGACTAATTTCTTTCAAAAACCTTATTCTTAGACAATTAATTATTGAAATTATTAGGTAGATTATGCACGTTGACACCTTTGTGCATTACCAGGCATGTAAATCTAATGGGTTATTTTAATCAATTATTGTTATCTTTACAAGACACTAAACAAATACATAAATTAAGATAAAAATACTATTATTATTTATATTATACTTAAACGCTAATAATATGTATTTAAATCGTATACATTATGTAATTTATGATGTTTATCAAATAATAAATGGAATTCTTATTTTATAAGAATAAAATCGAACCGTAAGAGAAATAATTCAGAATTTAAACTAAATATAATATAATACTTATTAATATGCCTAAAAATTGATATAATATAATTTGTTGTAATTTTAGAAAAAAATGTATATTTCAAAAACTTAAAATATTTTATTTTCTCTATTATTACATATTATAACGACGTCATAAAAATACAATTACGCAATCCTCACATACATATTAAAAACATTTTTTTACCGATTTAACAAAGATAAAAAATTTTGTTTTTTTGTTCATTTTATTCAATTTCTTTAATGTACGAGAATAGACGATATTAAAACATTTATTACATTATTGAATTTGCATCTTGCTTCCGATTTTAAATTAATAAAATCGAAGGATTTTACATATTTCATATATATATATAATAGTGCCTTTCGTAAGATGTAATATCGTAAGTGTGTATATAGTATATATAGAAAATTAATTGAATTATTATTATTAATTTCCCATCGAATCCCTTGTGGAGGGGTTATATTATATTATATAGAATCGGTATGGTGGTTTTGACCGGTGACCGGATTGGTATAGCCACGATAATCCCGGTGGACGATGCGTGCACGTCGGAGTCACGAATGACCTGCCCGAAAGTTTGTGCGACAACTGGCATTATATAATAATTTCACTACACGGGGGCATGGAAAAATAATAATAATAATTTCTCTGAACATATAAAATAAAAAGGACAAAAATCCAAGTCCTCGGTGTATGATTAACTCACGCATTCTGGAGTAAGGGGTAGAAAGCGCAAGCGCGAAGCCGATCGATCATCGGGCGCAGAGCCGCGTGCTCGTTTTTTACCCAACCCGCCGCCGGCCGGCATCACGCTCATGTGTTCATACACACACACGCGCGCGCCCGCGCAAGCGCATGTTTCGCCCAACAACGAACGCACGCGCACAGCACATACACTATAGCTAAAATAATTAAGCAAAATGTAATCTTTTGTTTTAGTTTGAATGTAAAATACTTCAAGAACTACGATAGACGAATATCGCTATTTAATGTATATTTTTTACATATAAATTAGCAACAGTTTAGGTAATTTCTAACGTCGTGATACTTTCTAAGCAAATGTTGATAAAGAATGATGATTTGTTACACAAAATAATTTTAAGTTTTAATATTTTATTACACATTAGGTTTACTACTTTTGTTATTGTAGGTTTTATTCATTAGGCGGTATATGTCTATAGTCTATTACTTATTAGTTATAATTAGTACAGTTTTTGTTAAATAAATATTTAATTAACGTGCATATATAATAGTAAAACTAATGAAAATAGTGAACTTAATAAATAAATGGAAAATAATGATAGATAAAACTAGGTGTTTCAATTCCCAGCATAGTGTTAAAAATTATAATTTTTTAGTAAAAATTTAAATATATAATCCATCCCAACTATATCTACTAGAAAATAGACTATTATAAAACATATCGATATTTTAGATATGCACAATGGATAGCGTATATCTCTATTGAAGAATACAATAGCACCCGTATTCGACTTAATGTCAGTTAGTAATATAAAACACGCGTTCGCACTATTGTGTAACAAATAAAAACATCAATATCAAATAATAATAATTAATTTTACTTTGTTGTCATAACATATAACAATAATAAATAATAACGTGATATGTTATGAAGTTACAAGTTATTTATGATATTTTAATACAGCTAATGGTAAGAATTGTTAGGGAACAGCTAAGATACATGTCGTGTAACTATTATCTTTTTACATGACTTTTATAGTTTATATGTTATTGTGATTTTGTTTTAATTCAAAAATATTTAACAGCAATTACTTAACTTAAGAGGGAAAATAATAGATGAAACTCAATATTCTTAAGGATTTATTTTTTATAGCATACAATTAGTAGAAACGGAATGACATACTCTCCCAACGCGTTTTACGTGCGTCAAACTATAATACAAGCAGTTTTTTTTACATTGGCCATATGGTCGGGACATTTATAACTTTATTTATTCCAAAGTCCAAACTGGTACAAAAATAAAATTTTCTCATATGCCTATAGTAGTAGAGGATATTGGGGGTAATTAATATGGGAAAAAATGTAAAAATGATTTATGATTAATTATATTATGTTGTTTGAATGCAAAGTATTTGTGTGTAGTATAAACTATATTATGATCCTTAACTCTGTGAACGTTTCCTAAACACAATAATATTATAGAACACACGTAAAAAATCAGCAAAAGACATATCAACATTCATATATATATATAATACTTTAGTACTTAGCACAATATGATTTAAATCATATATTTATATATAATGTGTGAATGTGTTATAAAAAGTACCACTAAATATTTTAGCTATATGAGCTTGGATAAAAATGTGGATTTTGAGAGATGAAAGGCAACACCGAAATACACATTTTTAGAACATTTCAAATGTTTAACCTTATCGAAATGGAAAGGAGAACACAAAAAGAAAATTTTTGTACAAAAAGCTTTCTAATAACTGCAATAGTTAAAGACTGCAATAGACAAAGTTAAAATATGATGAAATTTACTAATAGATATTTTAACCATGTCCTTTTTGATATTATTAAAAACTATTTATACACCAAGAAAAGGTAAATAAGCACTATTAAGTAATCATAACTTTTCAATGTGTCAATTTTTATAATCATCAATCCTTTAAATTTTGTCTTACTTAATCTCACAAGTAAAAACGATTAAAATTAAACTTAACTACAAAAACAAAAAATACATGTAAAGACAGCTAGATTACTAAAAGAATCATAAGTTTTAATTTAGTCAAACAACATATTTAATTAGAAAAAAAACGTTTTTATTTAAAAATTATTGCGCATGTACGTAACAAAAATATTAAATATTTAACATTTTATCAAAATATGTATTTCCTCGTTCATCATTGTCCCTTCCTGATAACCTCATTTCAATCCTAGGTTATTTAGCTGAAATATTTGGTACCTATAATAATATATAAATAATAATATTGCGCTAAGATTTGTACGCGTGATGTAATTCCATGCATTACTGGACGGTTCTCTCAAATAAGACTGGTTAGATAGTTATGTATGAGTTTTCGTCAATGTAAAAATAAATATTGATAAATTTTATAATTATATATTATATAATACAATAAAGAAAAAATATAGTCTTAGTGGCAATAAATATGTCGCAGATTACGATTTTTATTGTAATATAACATTATGAGCCTACCTAATAGCTACCTATTATTAGTATTATTATTACTATTATGATTTTATTATTTCACGTGCGTAACACAAAACATGTTATCATGACGTGTTGATGGTTGAGGGTAAGCACAAACGAGCGTGAACCTGCACAGTAGGAAAGACGACTTACACACGGTACCCTGTTGGAGGATGGGGATAGTAACGCTCTGAGAAGTGTTTGACCGGTCGGCCACTCTTTGTTTTATATACTCGCGCGATGCTGCGGCGTTGTCTTTTCCGCGGCGGCTAGTACTGTAATATCCGTATAGAACATATAAACGCACACACAAGCACATACATCGCGCGCGCCAAAGGTCAACGTTACCGTCGGGGCGCGGATGTTGCCGTGGCGACCGACCGACGTTTCCTCCGGGGTAAACCCACTGCGTGTGCAGCGTGAAGGCGACACGGCACGGCGGTGTTCTCTCGTTCACTTCTCCCCCGCCTCAGCGAAGCAGTTCGACAACGCCTTTGACACCGCCGCCGGGAAAATGAACGATGACACCGTGTCGTCGCCCATCAAAACAACAGCAATAGAATCGAAAACGCGCGAAATAAAAAAAACCACTATAATCTATAATATATTCTTTAGGCATCGGCGTGTATATTATATAAGTGCTCCACGATGAAGGGGTTGAACGGTTATTTTAAAATTAGTCAAGTTAAGCGATAGGGACGTTGACGATGACGGAAGAAAGTACAAGCACCACTATATGATGTCATAAAAATCATATTATTTATTAAATATATAGGTATATAGCAAACATTCGAGTAGTGTAGCTATATAATAGTTCCGCAATTAAATTTTTTGTTCTTGAGACTGTATCTACGATACAAATACATTATATATTAATTTGTATTTTGTAAGCTACACAGTTACATGCGTCCGATTCTAACATGTTTTGTTAAATTGTTCATAGAAGCCTGACTTGTAAGATTACATATTTTGCATGGACAATGAGCTGCGATTAGGTTTCTTTATTTTGTTTATCGTTGAAACAGTCACCACAATTGATAATACGAATTTGGACACGAATCGATTATTAATAAATAAATTTAAAAGGCTCCACTAATTAATAATTATTTTCAAATCCATTTGCTAGTGTCACGATGTAACCACGCGTGATACGAAGATACGACGTCACTCCAGACGATCACTCCCTCAATGAGAGTTGTACATAGGTTTTTTTGTATTTATAATAATATAATTTTCGAATAATCAGAAGAAAATAAAAATGACTAGGAAAAAAAATTAAAAAGTGATTCGTAGAGGACCCAGTATCCAATTATTTTAAAAAATGTCCACCAGAGTTCCATCATATATCATATACATCATTGAATTATTTCAATTTTACATACGGAATTCAAGTCAATAGCAGGGTGATTTTAATAGTAATTATTAATGAAAAATTGTTTTGTACATCTTGATAAAAATTATGCCAAAAATAGATCAGGTAGAAATGAGTAGATAAATCAACACATCTTATTGTTATATATTATTTCCTAAACCCTCCATATTTTATTATCACATAATTAATGCAACCGTAGCAAGCTGCACTCTAAATCGTAGACAAATTATTTTGTACATATATATAATAAAAGTAAAGCATATTATTATTTATAATAGTGCCGGTAGGTTTAAGCAAAAGGTTTGTTATAAATTATAGTGTCAACAAATTTGTCAATCTTTGTTTCTCTAAATATGGGTGACGACTGCCTCAAATATTTTTTACAATGCATCCAAATATATTCACTTTCGTCTCGGCTATAATTCATTCTATACAAATGACGTCAATGGAAAACTTTGCCCTCGTTATTCAAAATATTACGAGTTATAGTCTATAGATACCTAGTATGGACCATTATATCAATGATAAACAGTATATAAGATAATATTAATTATTTTCAGGGGGTGTTGATGTATGGTTTCCCTTGATCTATTATATACCTACAATTTTTAGTTTTCAAATATTTTATTAAATGTATTTATTGTGTTATAGTTCAATAATATAGACAACAGCTATTTTGATCAAAATTATACAAGTAATTATACAAATGGCTAATTATAATATGAATTTGTAAAAAATTAATACAGTATATAAGATTTAAATCCGATAAATGGATTTTTTGATTAATTTACAGCTTTTAAAATATAAAAATGATTGCTGAAAGTGTAATTTGAAAATAAAAATAATAATCGACTATGTTTATTTATAAAGTTATAACTTTTAAATTATAATTCACGAAGCTATAACCAGTATTCAACTATCATAATATACGAATAAGCAAATGAGTAATATTTTAATAATAATTAATCAATTAATTTTAATACTTTAGATACATATGCATACATAAATATTATTATTATTTATTACATAAATATAGTTGTACTATTTGGGAAAATATAATATGGTTTGCATGGTTATATTTAAGAAATGTATTCTAATTTTACTTCTCAATAAGCATCCAGCTACGTCACAAAATATCAATATCAATATATTTTTTTTTAGTAAGAACTCATATCCATTTTTATTTTATACTTATAAATTAAAATCGTAAAATTGGCTGATTAATGTTCTTATAATAGAAAAACTATACAAAAACATGAAAAATACATCACAGTATACTTAAAAAATTGTATGATTAAATATTAAATTTATCTTTAAATAACAGATGTGTTATACATGCAGCGTTTTTATGACGCATTAGGTATCTATTATAAATATTTGAAATATAAATAAAAATTTTTATTTTACAATAGTACAATACTACACTAAAATATTACATATTATTACATATGATAGATAAAATAGAAATTAGATAGTATAAAGTATGCTAAATTGTATTATTTCTGCTGTTACTCACCTCAAGATAAATTAAATATTTAAGGTCAAGACATGGATGTATCCGTCAGGTTAAGCGGTAGGACGTAAATATCCAATTGCGCGTTTTATTAACGGCCGCTAGACATCTTGATAAAAATATTAAACAACCACCAAGATTTAAGTCTTATCTCGCGTGTAATGGTAACGCACCGTCAACGCACGACACCCCTTTCAACATCGTCGTAATGTTAACGCGAAACTAATGAGTTGAAAAACAATTGATGAAAATGTTGGGTGATTTATCTAAATAAAATAACGCACAGACAAAGCGTTGGTTGGTATGTATGGCGTACAAAAAAATGTGATTATGTTTAAAAGCTAATATTACAATAAATAGGGTTAGTGGTAAAAAAAATTAATGAAAAATATCGCATCGGTTGCTGTTGTATTCATTCCTATGCGAACCACGCCCAACACCGTACTGAATGCCTGTCGAGCGCGGATGTAAAGTTCCATCGCAGCACGCTAGAGCTTTAGGAGAGGCTTTCGCAGCGCTGATCATACTAACGTTCATACAATACCCTCTCCCTGATTTCGACATTCACTCCTTGTTCCCCTACTACACTATGAGACAAAAGTAAAAACAAAAAACTGTATTTTAAACGGTCTATTCAATGTTTGCTACAGTCATATATATATATATATAATATAGTAGATACTACAGTATTATTTTATGACTATAAATATTTAATTTAAAAATACATAATTGTATTTGTTGGAAACTATAAGTAAGTAAAATCGTACTATAAAACCTATTATATATTATTGTAGATATTCTAAGCATAGTACCTTTTTTTTTAAAAAAAAAAAAAGGATTAAGCAATAATTTATAAAGTTTTAAATACCATTTAGCCTAACCTAACTGTTGAAGACAGGAGTTATCTATACAACTATATTTACATTTATTAGAATAATTTAATTAAAAATAATATGTATGATGTATTATTATACATAAAATAGTATGATTTATGACAGATATATAATAGTACGAGTATAATAAAAATTATAATTTTAACGGCTCGTTCAAGTTACTATAACTAATAATCTTTCTGGGTATCCATACACCAATAATAGTAGCGCCATATATACTCTATATATAATATACTATACACATAAATACATAATTATACGGTCATGTTTATATTCTGTCTATTAAAGTGTCAAAATGTATAATGTGATTTTTAAAATTAAAAATAGCGATAATAAATCATATTAAATAATGTGATATAATTAAAAGATTGAAAAGAAAAAATCGACAAAGATCAATTTGTCTCAACTTTAAGCATTGGTTATTATTATTTAGTTATTACACCTACTATAAAAATCAAATCAAAGATAACTTTCATAAAAAAAATCTTGAGAAATATTTGGAAAAATGGCTTTTGCCTATTGATATAAGGTATAAAATATTATACATTGAAAATCATGATAATATATCATTATCCTCAATTCTCAGCTCAAATTAGAAATCTTTCTACCAAAAACCAGGAACACGTATTTAAATGAAATTAAATGAACACCACACCGAAGTTTGTTAACGATGATTTTCGTGTGTAATTTAGCAAAAATAAGTACATAAATTACAGTAATAAATTATTAGAACATTTTTAGCACCTATTATGAAAATTATACAAAATGGGTTATTAAATAATTTTCAATTCAGCAGTAAGTACATATGTATAGCTAAACTTGTTATATTTATATTTAAAAAAACTGATATCACAATATTATATGGATAAATAATATTTTCTTTAAATTTCTTAAAGCAGACTAAAATAATTGATTTTATCAGGGCAACTTTCGAAAATTTGTAAATTCAAATTGATAAAAGTAAGTATAATTATAACATTTATTAATGAATAAAAAATGTATGGTATTTTCAGACTTCTTATTATAAAATAAATGTAGTGCAATAAAATTTTATAAAAGAACAGTTTTAACTAATACAATTAAAATACACCAGTAGATAAAAGATTATTTTAAAATGTAGGTAAATTTAATATTTTCATTAACATGAATTTTCTTTAACGTAAATATTAAGTGACCTAAACAAAATTTTTTTATTTAAAAAGTCGATCTCAATAACAATTTGAAATTTAACCGATACCTGAAGCGTCTTCAATATTAGTAGTTTATTAGTTACAGTTTTTAATATTGATTAATTTATCTGATATTAAAAATAATAATAATGTAGACATATTTTGAACTCATTCATTTGATTTTAATAGATAAATATTTATTTTAAAAAGTGGTTTTTTCCCTTAATAGTAATTATTTTAATTTACTGTAGAATAACAAATAACTGCATTGTATAAAATATTTTTTAATTTTAGAAATTACATACAACATACTAATTCTAAACATTATACAGCTATAAAATATAATATAGTATTATTTTAGCTGTTAATAAATATAATATATACATAGTATATTATATATTAGTATACAGTTATATGCGTATAAACACTAAATAAACTATCAATTTAATACTAGGTTCCTAAAATTCCACCTGATAAACTAATACAGAATATCTGTACGCGTTCTCGGCTGTGTTCAATCGTAGTAATAAAAAGAGCCGACCACGCCGGCACTGCTGCCGGTTCAACCGCGTCTTGACGGGCGCAACACGCATGAGCTTTTAGATTGATCGGACTCCCCACCATTAACAAAACCATTGAGAGGGCGGTGGGCGCTGCTGATTACGAGGACACCTACTGCTAGTGTACCGACCTCCCAGCCACAATATAATATACAACCAGAGGAAATAAGAGACTGGATTCTGGAGAGGACATCAAACAATAAATACAACTATACAATATATTTAAAATATAGTGTATATAGTTTATTTTATGGATAAAAATTTAATATAATATATAAATATAATTTGAATTAAAAATATAGATTACTAGTTTTTAAATATAAATTTAACTTTTTCTAACTTGTATGCGTTACTGAAAATAAACATAGGTTAGGTTCCCTACTATAAATAATTATAAATTATAACTATGATTTGAACAACTGTTGGTTAAGAGGATGTCAGTGCAATATTTGTTTTCTTTCTCACTCACGTTTCGATAAAGCACGTTCATATAAAATTATTTTTTATAATTTTTGAGAGTTTGACTCATTAATTTGTATTTTATTAATACCTAATTATTATTCGACTTTATATTCGTCTTAAAAAATTGTTTAAATTTAAACGGATATTTAATTTATTTAATTGTTTTGATACAATATTTAGACTAATTGATATAGCATACCTTTAAACAATTATTTTTTATAATTTTTGTAAAGGATGATTTTACTCAAGATTGCTCAAAAACATAAAAACATTATTTTACATGCGAATGCGTTTAGTCTATGTTGCGCGTGAGCCAGAGAGAAAACAAACAGTGCGCTGACATTCTCCTAATTTAATTTTAACTCTTGTAAAATAACTAAAATATTATTATACATAACAGAGATTATCATTACCTAAAATACTCGCTAAAATATTAGGAATATAATTTATAACACAAAAAACATACATATATAATATGTAATTATATTGTTAAATAAAAATTAAATACTTATTTAATAAAACAATTATATTAACCCAGGAAAGACGTTGGGAAAATGATAAGCACTCTTTTCATTTAAATTAGACTATTGGCGTTTAAAATTATTAAAAAGTGGTAAGCAATAATTATATAATTTTTAGCAAAGCTCTTGATCAACAATAATATTCTTTTGGCAATTAATACTAATTTAACATGATGATTATTATGAAAATTTATCGCACAAGTTATTTTGTATTTAAATTTTGTTTTAAAACACAAGACAATCATTTTTGATTAAAAGAACCACAAAAAAAAAAAAAAAAAGAATCACTACACTAAATTTTTTAAATAACGTTTGTATAAAAAACAGCTGCTAGTCGAAATAAAGTTTGTCTTATTAACTTGAAAATTATAGGTAACATTCGTAAAAGGTATTATTATGATTAATAAAATGTTATTACGAAAATAAATACAATTAAGTACGTAACCTAGTATATTAATAACCAATGTATAAGTAGATTCTTATAAACCTTTTAAAACAATGCTTCTATGTTATAAAAATAAAGATAATAGATCAATTTAATAATTTCTCTAAAATATTAATTTTTCAACTAATAATTTAAATTATATGTTTGAATATACTATATAGGTAATCAATTTTTTTAAGTTTTTAATTATAAGTTATTATAACTAATATAATAATTTTGTTTATTAAGTGCAATTTATGTTAATAGGAAAAAGAGAGAATCTATTACCGAAAGAATTTATTAAAGACAGAACATTTGTTTTTTTACTATTATTTTGGTAGATGATATAAGATAATAAACAGTATACATGGCTATTTAATGATTTAAGAACATAATATGATATATTATTGGAATGATATTGATAACTGGTGTACGAAAAAAGAACGTAATACGTCCTATCCTGATTGTTTTTCAAAAATATCCCCGGAAATATCTTAGTAGTGCATTGATGCTGGACTCTATGCAGAGTGATAAAAATAACAGTAAATATTCAGTACCTACCTATCTCGAAAAGTAATAACGTTTATTTTAAAAAAAATCTATTTTTTTAAGTTATTTACTTTTTTGAATTCAACAAATATTTTGAATTTTATAATCTGAAGCAGAATATCTTTCTGAGCAAGTACTTGTATGAATATAAATTTAATTTCAAACGAGTAGTTAATTAGTGATAACTTATAAGTATTTAAAGTTTAGTTGAGTGGAGTGAAGTAACAGAGGTATCCCATCATAAAATATTAACCCACCATTACTCCGCTCATCAACATTGTTAATACTTATAAAAATAATTAACTATTTATTCATTCGAAATTTGTAAAATTGTATGCATCAATATTCTCAGAATATAAAATAAATGATATACGTAATATTTCACAAGCTAAAAAATGCATAGCAGTATGCTAATAGTATAACAGCAAGCAACAAATGTTATTTTTCATTAGTTCAATTGTTTAAATCTGATAACTCGACAAAGAAAACTAAAATTAGATTATATAAGATCCAGGTTATGAACTCGTTGCACTATATTCTTGTGAAGCATGGGTATCAAATCCGACGAAGACTAACTATCGAGAAATTAGAGGAAAATAGTTCTTAGAACAATTAGCCTTATATGAGAAATAAAGAAGGCGGTTACGAAATAAGACCAAACAGAGGATTTAATATATACCTTTTTGAGGATACATCGATATTAATAAAATGGGTATGTTTAATAACAATATATTAAAATCACGCACATAAAGTTACAAGATAGAGAGCAAATAAAACACAACCTAGAAGAAGGCCAAGCCAACGATGTGAGGATCGGATATTCAGATTAAAGAAGATCTAAAAAACTTATCAGGAGGTGCTGAACAAGGGGAAATTTATGTCACATATGTCATATGTAGAAAGATATCGTAGAAACGAATGTGGCATGAACGGCCATGAAAAAAAAATCCTAAAAAAATTCGAAATTTACAAAGATTAAAATTGTATTTCTATTTCAAACAATTTTACAAAATATTTATGTTTTTTGAGATAATACATTGATTAATGATTATAAGTACTAAAGAATCAACCAGTATTATTTTCTGTGTAGTTACTCTAATGATCTTACAGGAAAATTATGTACAATATAATAACTTGTATGGTTAATGCCGTCAAAGGTGAATGATAATATAATTTTTTTTTATTTTAGTTTGAATATATCCGAGGAATTTACCGGGGGAAAAAAATTAGGTTACAATAAAGATGATAATGGATCTGTGAGGGAAGAGGGGGGGTAATTACTTTATTAGTTATATACTTATACAGGGAATACATTTACTGCACATTAATTTATGTACAAAATTAAACGAATAATTTTACTAATGGACGAAACTAAAATTAGTACCTAGTTATAACCTATATTAATTATTATTTTATAATAGGATTTTATATTTATATTCAACACGCAAAAAAAAAAACAATAAATGAATTCTATTCACACGCTTTTCAACTGTTTTAAATTCGTTAACAATTTTATCTAATAATGATTATCAACACAAAATATATAATTATTATTGAACAGCAGTTATAAGTCTATAAATATTATTACTTACTTAATATTTTAATTTTATATACCCAACATTATTTGATAATTTTAAATACCTATTGTAAGTTTTTATCAATGATTATTATCATCATTACACATTATTTAATTTATAGATATGAAAATATGTATCAATTTTTATAACAATGTCCATGTAAACTATATAGGTTCCACTAGGAAATCATAAGTGGTGAGTGTTGAACATGTTTGTTCAAAATGTGGGTCATCTCAGGAAATGTTTTTTTTTTTTTTTATATATAAAAGCATTTGACAGCAATGTTTTTACTTGGATCCAATTCAGTTAGATATATTCACTTGGTAAATAATTTTCCTCAATATTTACTTTGATCAATTGTTCTAATTTCAATGAAATTATCAATGAATATAGTGCGAACACAACACAATAAATAATGTACATACTATATGCGCAGTGTTTAACATTCCACTAATATAATGTCGTACCTACTATTTTGATACATTAAAATATCCATCAAACATATGTTTAGGTTATTAACCTATTGAATTTCAAATATATTTAATCTTAACTAGTTGTACATATTCTTAAATGTTTATATAACTATTTGCTTATCAACCGACCTACATCTGTTTAGAAATATCTACATTTTACATATTACGTTAGTACTTAGTTGTAAATGTTTATTTCTTTATATAAGTATTTATTATGTTGTTTCAAATAAATTCTGTTGTTCCAATTTATGTATGTACCTATTGTACCTATAGGAATCAACATTTTTTTAAATTTATATACATATTTAGTGATGAAATTATATTTTATGTTTAAGTAAGTATCAACATTAGGTAATTAAAAAAATATTAGATTTACAATATAAGATACTTTGGTCTATCTAGGGTTTCTGCGGGGTGCCATTTGAGACATGTTATACATAATAGGAACTGAAATAGGAACCTTAGGTAGCCTTGTTCCAGTTATTGAAGTATGATTTTAGAGAAAATATGAAAAAACTTAACATAAAAGCTAAAATTGTGCACTTACAACCCAAGAAGACTAAATCAATTAGTTAAAATGGTCAACATTAAGCATATTTGCTTCATACATAAGGTTAATGCGATATTTTACTATTTTAAAATTATTTTGGAGAAATTAAACTTTTGACTTAAATAATTGTTTTGTTAATGAAATTTTACTAATAGAAATCTGAAATTATCTATTAAATTTGTTTGTAAATTATAACAAATTATTCAAATATAACTAGTTCTTGTTAAAGAACTTTAATTATCTAAGATTTTAACACCATAAACTTATGTTATTCATAATATCAATTATAAACTCTAATCAAGACGATACCTAGTTTAATACATTATAAAAACAACATAACAGAACAATATTACTTAATTTAGTTTCTAATGTGGAGTTAAAACTATTAACTGGGTATGGGCCGAAATTTTGTTGAATATATACAACTTTACATAACATAGTGAGTTATGAATGTAGCACAATATCAGTTTTAACATAGTATATTCAAATTATAGTATACCATAATAAAAAATAAAAGATTATGTTATGATGCTGAAAGTTACTTAATAGGTAACATTTTTTTAATTTTTTTTCTACGTGTCATTTTAAACAAACACTTAGTGTCCCCGATTGTAATAGATACAAAATGTCTAAGACTATATGTAAATTATTACAGTGTTTTGAATTTCATACTTTCCAAATTTATTAAATGACATCATTGATTATAAATAGGTTATTGTCATAAGATAATATCTAATATTTCAAAGGAAAATCTTTAATGTTCAATATTTCCTTACCTGACATAAATAGATAAAATATTAATTGGCCTATTAATAATTTAGTATTTTACAATAACTGTCATAGACTCAGAGCTCATAGATATACCACTATAATATAGTATATCCATGGTATATCTAACAGTTTTATTGCTAACCTTATAATATAATGTGTTTATTAAAATTGGTTCAGATAACTTAAATTATATCTAACTGTCTAAGATTTTATAATTTTTTAGTATAATTTTGATAATAAATTAAAATTAAGATATGTTAAGAATATTATTCCAGCAAAACTATACAAAAATTATGTATTCTATTTTTGTAGTAATGATGAGCTATTGAAAAAAAATTACTACTTGGAACATGGAAGTATATTTGACACAACAATTGAATAATAATGAATTCAGTTTTAACAGTAATCAATTCCATAAATAATATATTATAAATTATAGTATATTCTATATAAAAATTAATTCCAAGATTATCTTATTATTTTTAGATAATACAACCTTTGATTTTTACATCAATTCATTTCATATATTTATATGTATATATTTTTTTAAGTGTTTTTATTTTAGAAACAATAATAAAGTAATGTAAATGTTACAATACTTTAGATTAAAAAGTCCACCTTAGTAACAAATTTAATTGAAAAATAAAAACAGGGATCAAGAATTTAGAAGGTTACTTTAATTATGTATCCATGGGAGTTAAAGAATGAAAAAGACTTGGAAAAAGGTGAGAATCTTGATTCTAGGAGCAAAAAATATAGTGAAGGTTGCATGGAGAGAACTTACTCAAGATACAAATAAAATATTACAGATAATATTGATCACGAACTATGATAAATTGTTAAAAAATATTAATTAACCTTATGGGCATTATCAACAGACAACAGTATTCATAAGCACAACTAGGTGAGAGCTTGGGGAAGAGGCTTAGATTCTTCCTCCAATGTAAATTGTATAATAAAGCCATGGAAAAAGTTGTCTTTAATGAGGTGTATACAATTATTTTGCTAAACACGAGTAAGTATGCTGTAAGACTGTTTCTCAAATTTGGCAAATGTTTAGATTTGTTATACCATTTAAGGAGTTCTCTGTGGTGATACCAACTTCTTTTTTTTCAAAAAAGAACTAGCTTTTTAATGCATTTTCTTGTGCATGCCTACAGTATGATCATAAAGATAAATATTATTATATTAATGTAAACAGGCACGGATTGAAGAGGGCCAAGGGGCCCCCCGTAAACTCAGGAATATAGGTAAATTTTAGGATGGTCTGTTTTTGGCAGCCAATAAAATACAATATGCACATACTATTGCCCCCCTGCCCCATAAATTTAGTCTGGATCCATGCCTGAATGTAAATGTACATTTATCGCAAGCTATTTGCAAATATACCAACCATCTTAGAAGAAAGGGGTAGAGGAAATGTTCATACAAACTAATAGAGAAAAAATATGAAGGCGTCCTCAGAAAAATTTGGTTCTAGTTGCACGTATGCCAGTATTTTTTTTGCTTTTTGATATATGAAGCTGATAGATAAATAATGATTTGAATTAAAGCTGATAAGTGATATAAAATATAAAAAAGTTCCATAAAAAAAAAAAAAATAACTAAAGTTACATTAATATTATCAGAAATTTTGATTTTATTTTTAATTTCTAGTGAATACAATATTCAAAAGTTTTAGCTCAATAAACATTCTATAAAAATTAATTCTAAGTTAAGTATAGATTAATCAAAAATTGCTAATTTATATTACAAACTCGAGAACTTAATCTTTGTGAATTTTATTTAATAAAGTATATTATATTGATAAACACACAGATGTGTAATTATCAAATCACATGGGGTCCAAGATTTGTTTATGTTTGTTTCAGTAATGTTGGGTTTTTTTTTTTTATATATGCTGCAAAAATTTTCACAGTAAGTTAACACCCTTGCTATTGAATATTGTATTGTAATAATAAAATGATCCAAAACTAAAAAAAAAATGTTAATTACTTAATAGTGTTTAACTTTAATTTATCCCAAGGGTTCTTTTGATGTAAAATGTTTTTAAGTGCATGTTTTAATTTATAAATAGATACCTTAACTGTACAAAAGTATTTTCTTATTATTTGTTTGCATACTATTTTAAACAAACCTGATAATAGGTAATTTATTTGTTTAATATCATATGAAAAAAAAATTTGTTGAGCTTGATTTTCTAAATTCATTAGAAATTACATTCACTTTCTGTTATATAATAAATAAATAAACAATTATTTCATATTTATTTTTAAAAGTGAGATAAAGACCAAAAGATAATTAATGATTATGTTTATAAATAAGATTTAGATTTACTTATTTAAATATAAATAAAATGTTACAACTATTAAGGTATCAACTATAACTCTTAACATATATATCAATTGAGGCAAAAAGGAAGTGACAATGAAGTTTAGAAATATGATTGATGAAACCAATGTTACCTACGCCTTTATCATACCTTATTCCATACTTACATAAAACTACTCAATTGTAAAATATTGTAAAATAATAAAAAGTTAGTATTAAAAAGATAAATGTTCATATTTTTAAAAAAACAATAATTCATATTATTTTAAGAGTACCTAAGTTATGTACAGTAGTTGCTCTAATACTATTCAATATTGTATCTAGACTTAAAAATAAAGCATAATATTTATATTTTTACTAGTTTTACTCAGTGGTGTGACAAACTTTTTTATTTTACAAAACATACATCATCATTATATTATTACTTAATTCCTACATTATTACCTATTTAATATTAAACATTCTAAAATATGACTGAAATATTAGTATTTGTATAATAATAATTATTATTAACCTGAATTTGTCATATAAGCCTGTACAGTATACATAACATTTAGTATAAAGCTAAATAGGAAAATTAATAATTAATTTATCAGTTAGTAAATGAATATGATTATTTAGAAATTATTATCAACACAACTTATTAGGTTACTTGTTAAGTATTAAATAATTAATTTAAATATTTCTTCTCTTGAGTAAATGATCTTTAAATGATTATATACTTATAAGTGCATTTTTAATGGAAAATATATAGTGAACACGAAATAATTTAAAACTGTTAAATAAGATAGGTAACTATCAGCAAATAAGGCTCCAAAATGTTAGTAATTAATACTTGTCCATGAAGTGTTAATTATTGAAAATTAAATACTTTATCAATGCACAAAAGCAAATAATATTATATCTATTATACTAATAGAGAAACATCTAAGGGAAGTTACTTAATAGCAGTAAGATTACATTTTAAGTTTTAAAACCGGGCACAGTATTAGATATTAATATAATATATTATTAGGTAGGTAAATTAATCTCTAGTATAATCAAATTATACATAACGTGTAGAAGCAGAGGGCCTGTTAGTCGCTCCAAGAGAGCGTCTAACGACATGGGACTACAGTTTCACTATGTATCGGACTACCGTCGGTTTGTGTGTGTGTGCGGATGAACGGAACACTGCCGGTCGCCATACGAGTACTAATACATCCTTATCACAGGGGTAGTGCTTACACACAGTCTACGGGTTATTACAGCCTAGCCATACCCTTATTATTACCAATACTATAACACTATTATTACACAATTAATTGAGTAACACTCACCCTTGTCCGTGTAATGTATGACACTATTCAGTCCGGCCGAGTGCCCGATGTTTCTGTAAAGCACATTCACGTCGCTAACGCACTTGCGATACACCGAATTTCACGGCCGACACGCTCGCGCACCCGAATGCCAAACTCTAGACGAACCCGGACGGACGACCGCTCGGACTTGCACAAAATTTTCTGCTAAGACGGCGCACTGCACATATTATTATTATTTGGGTAACGAGACGCGATTTTCTTATTTCGCTTTTACTCTTACTCTTTTCTCTTTCTCTCTCTCTCTCACACACACTCGCTATTTTTTTTTTTATTTTATCGAATTAATAATAATAATAATAATAATAATAAAAAAAAAATTATTCCGTAGTGATACGCGCGCGGCACGAAGTGATAAAAATTGGGTGCGGCTTCCGTAGAGGAGTCCACACAGTCCACTCGCTCACTTCGCGGCTGTTCCGGCGGCAGGCGGGCGAAGTTGGTCCGCCGCTCCACCGCACCCACACCGAGAAATTTACCGACTGGCCCGCTACCGGTAGTTGACGTCATTGCCGACGTTTCTTGGAAGAAAAAAACGAACCGCGCCGGTCGCGGGTTCAACAGCAGATTAAACAGATACAATAATAACAGTGTTATAGACGAAATCTATAACAGATCTATTTAGTTATTATTATTGACTGTATACCTATAGTCAATTGGTCCATAATAACGGCCTAGGCATTCTGTATGTATCTATGTTATGTGTTGCTGGAGAGGTGGCGGCCCATTGAATTTTATACTATCTGTACTGAGTTGGCCAGTAGTGAATTTATTTTTGGTCCGAAAATACAATCATCTACGGTATTATGCGTTATTGTATTGACGAGCTCGTTGTTTCTGTGCATTTTAAAAAGGCACAAATATTTTACGATAAAAAAAAAAAAATAATAATAATTTGAACATTATTATAATATTATATTATTTTACCTTAGGTCAATAAAATATGTTGAACTGATATCGATTATAATGCTAACGAAAATAAAAATATACAACAGTGACGTCATCGATAGCATAATATTTCAGTGGGAAATTTGAATACGATATTATCTAATATATTATACGCGCACACATAAATTTTTTTTATTTTTATTAAACAATAATCAATGATTATTCGAATACAAATTATTAATTAATATCATATTGAAATTTACATTTACCTATTTATGAGTATATGCAACGCACGCTAAGTCGCAAGTCGAGTTTTACTATGCAAACATCATTGTTTTTATAACTGCGTTTGATCAGTTGTGTACCTAAAGTATTCGGACATTCACTAATCACTACTCAACCTGTATTTAAAATTGGATTTTTTTCAAATTCAATTATATTAAAAATATAATATTCTATGTTGAAAAAAGTGTAAGGTATTCATAAAATCTGTTTAGAATGTTTAGATATTGTTATAGACTATATAATCAGTACATATCATTGATTATATTATATTTGTTTGTCTTTTAAATAGATACAGGTCACAAGTATAATATTTCAGGAAAAATATTTTTTTTTACCAGAAGCTTTTTCTACTTATAGAAACAAATAAATAAAAATAACAGTTACTAACCAATTCTTAAAAAAATGTTATTAATAAAAATTGAATAAATACAATATTTAATTATTATAAATATATTTGTTTTATATTATTGAAATATAATATTTTTATTACATTGAAATTATTAAATTAAAATATAAATCATATAACATTTTACATGTAAATTGAGTGGTATAGAAACATCAAAAACTTACTTCATTTATAAAAATTTTTAATTTATAAAAAAATAAATAAAATAAAATAAATATTGAGTAGTTAAGAATTTCATTTTATTAAAAATAAATAATTAAATCTTCCAACTGTACAATATTCAGATAAAGTTATTGCATGTTTTATGGTTCAAACATAAAATAAATATGATCAGAATTTATATGATTTAAAATTAATTATGAAATTAAATATATTTGTCCCATTAATGACAAGTACAAATTAACATAATTATAATATTTTTCTAATTACTAATAAGTATACATGCAATTTTATTACAAATATCTAATAATTATATTTTAATTTAAACAAAAATAAAATACACAATTCAGATTGATTTAGAAACAATAACTCTATACATAAGGCACATAAATATTTGTACATTAAGTTTATTTTTATTATATTACATTGAATAATAATAACAATTTTTTAAAAATAATTTTGATTATGATTTTGATTATACATTTAATTGAAAAAAAAAAATACAATTATTTGGCATCTAACAAAAAAAACTGTGCACCGTAATTTTTCATTCAAACAGGTGCTTAAAATGTTGGTACAAGTAATTGCTCCAGTAGTCTTGCCACTACTTGTGTATAAAATTTAAAAAAAAAATTATCTACATAAAGATTTTTTTTATAGAAATTTATTCTAATATCATAAAAATATTAATAAAACTAGTTTCTTTGGTGTATAAAATATAGTTGTTATATAAAATTTAAATGTGGTTTGGTTTTATACTATAAAATATAAAATTATTTTAACGTTTTAAATATTATATAATATAATAGATGATTTATTTATCATACTCAATCACTAAATTTTGAGTCCCAAAACTAATCATTTAATTGGCACCTACTGATTGACAATATTTTAAGTAGTTATTATTTCATTATACATAGTGAAAAAAATTGTGAAATGGAATCACCTAAAAAAATATTTCAATATGAATTGATATAATTCATAAGTGTAGAGATCATATAAGTATTAAGTCATATAGCTTCACACATTAACCAAACTATGACTCAAGGAAATGGATCAATTTGTAAATTCATCAACATAAACCACTGTATTTGATTTTTAGACAAGTGAATTTCAAGCATTCGTTTTCTCCAAGCCCATATAACTCAAATGTAAAATAGTGAATATTTTTAGTGAAATTTCATATAAACATTTATTTTTTTGTTTTACTAAGAAACTAATCAGTATTCAGAAACTCTGCTAATTGATCTTTAGGTTTCATTATGATAATAATAATCCATCCAAGTACCGCTCCATAACATCGACAGCAGTTTAATGCTCGCCAAGTCTCTGAAACTTTAGCTTCGACTTTACCAGACATAATAGCTGTATCATATGTAGCACATGCAAATGCAGCTAAAGCTGTTAATACACTTAAGAATAATACCTGAAAAATAATAAAATTAAGTGTTTACATTGGTTTGAGAATAAATAATTTAAAAATTAAGTTACTTAGATAAAAATGTTATTTGTATTGACTATTGATTAGAAATTTAAGTCAGATTATAATTTTAAGTTAAAGAGAATTATTTTATAAAAACAGCAAATAATTTGACAAAAATTGAAGGAAATATTCATATTTAATATTTTTTTTAGTACTATAGGTAGATTGAGATTATTATTACTTTTACTAGACTGATATTAACCTAAATTAATGTTGAACTTAATCTTAACAAAAATAATATTATTATAATATAACATGAATAAAAATATTGGATATTATAATAGTATTAGGATATAATAATTCTTCAATTACGTAAATAATAAAATCCATTTTTTTATGGTAAAAGGGTAAGTCAGGATATTTTAAGGTTTTAATTCTTTTAGGTAAAAAAATCACTTTGTTTTTTGAAACATTTCGTTGAGAAAAAAGATTTATCGATATTTATTTTTACAAAAAAAAAGAATCTTTTATACCTCAAAATTTCAAAATTTGAATAAATGAATATACAAGGTGATTTTTTAATCTTCATATTTAAAATTAAGACAAGCGCAGTAGTGAAAAAACCTTTTTACGGGGCTACCCCGTATCACTTCACTCCGTGAATCAAAACTTTAAATATGTATAACTCATAAACTACTCGCCCTAAATTTGATTTTTATAAATCAAAATACTCAAAATATATTCTGCTTTGGAATATAAAATTAAAACTATGTTGTCATTCAAAAAAATAAAAAAATTAAAAAATTATAAGGATAAAAAATATAATTTTTTAATAAAAACATTGCTTTTTAACAACTTGAAACTATGTAAAAATCAGAATTTGGATATATGTATAATTTTAGCATGATAATGGGGTGAGCATGCTTAAAAAATCACCTAGTATATAGGACAAATGATGAGTTTAAAAAAAAAGAAATATACATAATATATTGCTCTTAGTTATTATAAAATCAATTAATAATAAAATAATATTAAGTATTTAAACTTACTAAAATATATTTTGGTTTGAAGCTCTCACATCTATACAAGTCAAAAATATCCAGAACTGTGCACATACATATAGTTGACAAAAAGAAAAATGACATCAATATTAATGGTGATCGATGGGATGCTTCACCTAAAAATAATTGTGCCAATGCTACTCCTGCAAGTAGACCTTGACTAACAGTGCCCAAAGATGCAAATACCCTTTGTACTCTTGCTGCAATTGGACGTAAATTATTGTAGTTCTCTGAAGAAGGTGGATGATCATTTATATGATTAAAAAAATCATTTTGTTCAGTTTTCACAAAACGATTTTGGTCTTGAACATAAATTACAATTTTATTGGCATCATTAGTACTGGTAGGACGTGCTGGATGTGATAAAGGACTTGTTGAACTATGCACATCATCTCTAACTTCTTCTAATATGGCTGCAACTGTATTGCGACTAGTGTCCATCTTTAGTTGAATTCAAATTATAGTTACATCACCTAGTTAGGATAACATTAAAATATATTTAAAGATCAATATGCTTTAGTAATATATATGATAGGTAGTTTTTCAAATAAGCTACTTAATAAAACTATACTGAAACATGAAAAAATTATTTACACAATGATATTTATTATACATAACTTTCATTTAGAATACAATATTATTGCACGTCAATCAAAAGTAGTTATAACTCAAAAATTATCAATCTTAATAAGGTATATTATAAGTTAGATAATAACAAACCATTTTTAAAATGATGACTAAATCGTAATACAAATGTTTTTTTTACTTTTGGATAATAAAGTTCATAACCAGAATGTAATTACATTATTAGATACATTTATTAATGCATAATTCACATTACAGGTAGAAAAGAAATTGACTAATAGATATTATATTACTTCAAATAAATAAAATGTAAACAAATAATAAACGAAAATAAATAAACACTGATAGTGATAAAAGCGCGAAATACATTGATAAGTTAAAACCAAAGAATAACAACCCCTGTAGTTCATTACTACAGGGTCTTTGAATAATATTAAGATGACGTGTGATAGATGGTATTATCAATACGATAACGTATGTCGTATACAAATTTATAATATTTGTGTCATAATCACAGACATATTAATACATTATAATTTGTATTCAGAATTTCTGAATATTCGAGTTTTTGAAGATTAATTACTATTTATATTTGAGAATTTATCTGTAGTTAAAGTATATTATTTTATTTGTGAGTTTTTCATAATGTTCGATAATTTATCAATTTGGAAATGGCATATGGTGAGAGATTTTAAAATTATTTAGCTTTATGATCAGAACATATTTTAAGGATTTTTTCGATGTATGCATAAATTTGATTTGATGCACCTTCTCATCCTACAGCAATGTGCCCCAAACCCCACGTTTTTCAAATTAAAGCTATGCAAATCATGTTCAAACACATCTAAATAAGCTTCTTGATCAAAGTACTATACTTACTAGGGTTCTTTTAATATTTTATTAAAACCAACATTATTTTCAAATACATTTATTTTATCATGAAGTATTTATTATGTACTTAATATTTTTAAATAAAGATATTACATTTATGCACCATGAAATTTAAAATGCAAATAATCTCTTTATTAGATGTTTATATTGAATTTTCGAATTCAACCTAAATATGTCCTACTACAAATTTAAAATATAAAATGTGTAATACTTAAATGATTAATATGTTTTTAGGATTTTGTTGGACAAAAACATGCTGAATATTTATTTAGAACCATTATTACTACATGTGGTGTAAGTTTTTTTTATATTTAATTAATTAAATGTTGATATTAATATTTTATTTTTTATATTTAATAGTTTGTTGGATTTATTTTGGGATACATAAAAGAGCAATTTTCAATCACAATTGGTCTAACATTAATTGGATTTTTTGTTTCTGCTTTAGTAAGTGAATTAATATAATATAATAATAACAGTAAAAAAAAAAAATAATAATAATTTTAAAAATGAAATATAATTTAGTATTGATGTATAAAGCTCTTATTTAACTGTATTTAGTAATTCAACCTTAAAATGTCGTATTTTTTATCAAGTATATTATTAATAATTATCATACATATTAAATGTGAAACGGACCAAATTGGTGTTATGTCTCAATTATTATTTACCTTTATTAAGAATCTATGATTGGATCATTTGGATCCAAACAAATGTTTAATGCTATCCAAAAAGAATGTATTTAAAAAAAAATTTTAATGAAAAATTAATGTAACTTCAATCTATACAGTTTTTACAGACTTCTGTTGCTGTACCTATTCATTAAATCTTACTGCTAGTATGATTAAAATATTATATTTTAATTCAATACAACTTTACATTTGTTTGGATCCAATAAATTCATTGATAACAGATTAAAAATAATAACAAGTGTGAAGCACGATTTAAGATAATTCGGTATTATCTTATTGTGGTGTGAAGTAACACTTATCACCAGTATTATCTATACAATTTGGTCCATTTAAAACCTAAATAAAATAACCATATTAGTATGTTTTGATTTTAATTTAATAACATACGAGGCATATCCAGAAAGTAAGAGTACTGAGGCTTTCACGACCGCAGCAAATATTTTTTTACTATGTTCGCTACACTGCTATATAGCTTTACTCCTCTCTTTTTAATCAAGACCATAACAAGTTCATTACGTTTAAAACTGTGGTCACAAGAATTTTTCTCGTGAAACATGTTGATTGAGTTTGCCGCCAAGTCCGAAATCCGCGCTGTCATTCATTACCTCTTTGGAACGCTATAAACAGGAGGGTGATAATTTTCTCAAGTCTATTGTTACTGGAGATAAAACTTGGGTTGCACACTATACCAAGAAACAGTCTGAACACTTTCATCACACCAGTTCACCCTCAACCAAAAAGTTCAAAACTACCATTTCAGTCAAAAAACTCATAGCATCAATGTTTTGGAGACCATAAAGGCATCATATTGATTGAATATTTACCTCAGGGGTAGACCATCAAAGCAGCAAGGTAATGTAAAACCCTAAATAAATTGAGAGGAGCTATTCAAAATAAAAGGAGAGGTCTGTTAACAAGAGGAGTCTGCCTGCTGCACGTCAACACCAGACCCCACACAGCCAATATCGTGAAGCAATTTTTTGGATGGGATGTTTTGAACTGCCCTCCATATTCCCCGACCTGGCGCCTTCAGATTACCATTTGTTCACTTCCCTGAAAAAGCACATAGGTGGAAAAAGATTTTCTAGTGACGAGGTGGTGAAGGGGTGGTCGAGAAGTGGACAAAGGAGGTGGCGGCAGACTCGATCGACATGTTTCACGAGAAAAAATCTTGTGACCACAGTTTTCAACGTACTGAACTTGTTATGGTCTTGTTATAAAGAAGAGGACTAAAGATATACAGCAGTGTAGCGAACATGGTAAAAAAATATTCCCTACGGTCGTGAGAGCCTCAGTACTCTTACTTTCCCTCGTAATATCAATTTTAAAATTGTAAATAATTGTTATTGCAAATAACTTTTTTTGTTTAACAACTATAGTTGTCCAGTTATCTGACAATTACTACAATATATATAAACAAGTACTTAATTATGAATTACAATTAACATTAAGTCCTTATCAAATAATACATTAAATCTATGATCGTTTTAAATGATTGGATTAATTGTTAGAAATTATAAATACTTAATTTCTTATTTTTTTTTTTTTAGCTAACAATTCCACCCTGGCCTTTTTATGCTCGTAATCCGCTCAAATGGCAAAAAGTAAAGAAGGTTAAGAAAATTGAAAATAACTTAACCTATGATGAATACAAAGAAGATAAAAAGAAAGAAAAAAAGAAGATAAAGTGAACTAGTTGATAGCATTTTTTTTTAAATATTATATTTTTTCCTATTATATTATATAATTTAAATTCATTATTTGAAATAAATATACGTTATACATATTACATTATAATAATTTTGAATAAAATAAAATATTATGATTAAGATGCAGATTTAAATATCTTAAAAATAAAAATGACTGTATTAATAAAGATTAATAATATAACAATATTTAAAAAGCTGCTCCTAAAAATTATTTTTAATGCAGTGTTAAATTTAAATGATTAAATAAAACTCTTTTTATTGTATTATTTAAATTAAAATTTACATAATTTGGTGCTTTTGATATTAATGCAAGTCATATACATATAAAACAACTTATTTGTATATATCCATATATACTGGATGATCCTGTATTTATGAATAGATACAGGATCATGGCTTTCTCCATTCTTTAATTTAATTATAAATTTATTCAAATTATAATTTATGGAATTTTTAATACCTTATATCTAAAAATTATATTTTCAATTTTTTAAGATATTTTGTATTACGTAAGGAGTGTTTGATATTGATACAAACTTCTATTTACCATACAACAACCTCTTTTTTTACCGTAAATTATTTATACTGAATAATTTTTTTTTTAATATGTTGATGTGCTTAAATCAAAATTTAAACAAATAGTTTTTCAATCATTAAAATGTATATTAAGGATAATAGTTGTTACTGTTATCCATCATTATAAAACATACAAAAAAAATCCAAAAAGTGCTCTAAAATTAAAAAAAAAAAACTATGAAATTGCAAAATAAAAGTTTCATTATAAAGTTGTTTGATGTATGCGATTAATGTTATGCTTGGAAACAGGGCCGGATTGGGACCCAGAAACTTACCGAGCAGAATAATTTTACCGGCTCATAATAATAGCTAGATATTTTAGCAAGTGGCTAATATAGCGGGGTAGCTTGCTGGCTCGATCCGGGTCTGTTTAAAAATTGTTTTGAGACATGAAAATACAACTTGCATTTAAATCTTTACCTAGATTATACAAAAGCATATTACCATATAGTTTTAAGCATAGGCTATGCTTTAATATACTTAAATTTATATCTTAGTCCATAGCTACAAACTATATTTAAATATTTAGAATTTAATTCCCAAATCCCTGATATATATGACTTATGTTCTACCCATCACAATTCATTTAAAAAATCTCTCTCATTGAAAATTTGCAGGAACTACAATATCTTAAACATTAAAACAGAAAATTGATTTTTGAGAAATAAATGTATTACTTTTATAATTTTTTTTTTCTGTAAATATCAATAGGTTCCTCACAAGTTTTTTTAAGCTATTTAAAAATCTTAAAGATATACCTATCATTTTAAAATAAGATATTTGTTTTTTGTACGAAGAATAGCAATTTTAGTACTTTGAAGTAATTCAAAAATGTTTTTAAAGGAAATTTTAATCTTTTACCTACCTGTCCTACCTATATTGTTAATTTGATTTGAAGAAAGTAGGTACGGGTGGTACCGTAAAAAAAAGCTTAAAAAATGATAACTATTAAAAAAAACACATGTTTAAAAAAATTATTATTTTATTTTGATCTGATATTTTGTAAGAAAAATATTTTCAAAAACCTTAATAGATCTTGAAATACTGAGTGTTATTGGATAAAATCAAGCATGTCACTAGAATTTTTTTCCAAGGGGGAGGGGCAAAGTGGGGCAAATATTTTTTTTACACGGGCTAATTCAATATTCAATATTTTAACAATCAATGAAGTTATTTAAATAAAATATAAATATTTTCGTATCATATAACATAACATAATATAGCTATTAGCTATATAGTATAAACTTTTGAATACCTAGTTAAAAATGTTTTAAGAATAATGCCAAATATTTTTTATGTACCTTATGTAAGAAAATTTTTAATCACAGACCTTCAACAACTATATTAATAATGATGTACAAAAATGATAATTTCTTTATTACTTTAATATACATACCTTTGTGAATGAATTTATGTTTTTTTTACTTACATTTTATAAATTAAAGTAACTGTGTTTAGTAATGAACAGATGAATTTGTTTGGCTCAACTTTAATGCAATGATTTGGGATACATTTGTTTGTTTATTTTCATCCAGTAATTAGTACTTAATAAAGGTAATAATTAGGGCTGGGATTTCGATGCACTTTGCATTGTTTTTCAAAGCTTACTGTGCAATGCTCATCTTGTCACAAATTTGTTTTATGTACATTTGAATGAGAATAAGAAAGTTTATTTTGCATTTTTTGGCATTTTTTAGTTTTTAGGTCATTTACTTAATTTTTTAGAGCATTTTAGAGTTTTTGGAGCATTTTTTGAGTTTTGAAAACCAAGTGTATGAATTTGAAATTTTATTTTAAGATTTTAAGATTTTTACACCAACATGGTTTTTAAATAAATATAACAGATTATAAGTAGGTACTCGTAATTCGTATTATATTATCGGACAAGGTGTGAGTAACCTCTACCCGCATTTCCTGTTAAATAATCTTAAATCGGTAAAATCGACGTCCGATGATTGCATTTTTTTTAGGACATTTTTCGGGGGTTTTTAGGGCATTAAAATCCCAGCCCTAGTAATAATAAATAAATAAAAGATTTTTTCTCATTTTAAATTGTAGTAAATAATTGCCTTATTAAACAATGCTAGTAGGTAGGTTAATCCATAATAAAAATACCAAAGATGTTGTTTGTTCAATCTTCATTAATATTCAATTATTATAATTTTTAATTAATAAAATAAAAAATGTATCTTTATTATATTGTACATATTTTTCGGTGGGGGCTAGAGCCCCACCTTGCCCTCCCCTTTGGCACCGTGCCTGGATAAAATCACTGTGTAAGCTGACGGTCTTCACTCATAATCGTTTTTCGTATACAATGATTTTATCATTGAATTTAAATTTTAGACAAAACCTAAAACGATTTACTTAATGACAAGGACAGAAGGTACCTATATTCAATTACTTCAGTACTCCATAATTACTTAACAGCAGAGCGGACCTACTTCAACTTTTTTTAACACCTAATGCTAAAAAAATTAATTAATATAAAGTTTTTTAGAAGTTGATTGGTTTTGCAGTATCTAAAATTTTCAAAAATAGGTATATAATATGCAATATGCTCATTTTTTTTATAGAATTTAAAATGTCAGCTTGTTGTACTTCGACTGCTTCACAAACAGCAAATTAACGTCACAATGTGTGCTCAGTAACAACTATCAAGAACTCTAAACGAATACAGTATTCAATTAAAACTTTTCTTCTTCATTTTGAACATATTCGCATTTTCATAGATATTATTAGGCGTATAGCAAAAGCTTTATATTAAAAGAACTTTGAGAACGCTACACCCACGACCCACATGTGCTATCTCCGTCTTATATATATGTAAAACAGCAAAAACAATTTTGCGCGGGATAGAATCACTCAGGCTGTAGTGCAAGGGCGGATCCTGCAGCATGTATTAACGGTAGGGGCACTTTATAGAGAAATTATATAATATAGATATAGTCCCCCACAAAAAAAAAACAATATGATAAAAATGCATGTTTTTTAATATTATTTTTTTCCAACGGGGGTGGCACTTGCCCCCAGTGCCCCCCTGAATCCGCCCTTGCTGTAGTGATAGTTAAGATCCCAAATTGACAAATAATATAGCTGAGAACATTATCTGTTTTAATATTTTGATATCATTTACACGAAAAATGTTCTTATTATTTCAAATTTCAAAATCCATTATTTTTGTGTTTTTCAAACTTGAATGATTTTTTTGTAGTTCCGATATCAAAAAAATAAAAACGGTATTTCTCAGCCAAAATCCTTTTTTATGTGGTGAACATTTCATTTCTTAATTATGACTGTATAGCCTTCTCGCAGTTCTTTCCACGCATGCGCAAAACAGTTTTTGCTGTTATACATTTTGTAAGATGGAGACAACACGTGCAAGTGTGTAGCATTCTTTCGATTTTAACGAATGTTAAAGTCTTCTAAACTAATGATGTTTAATGTACGATCGGTTGCTAACTAAACACCACAACAACTTTCCAATTTTTTTATTCATTAATACATTAAACATACTTATAACCTTTCAGCCCACACATGCGCCATACCTCATACATTCATAAACTACTACTCGCATTTACTGTGTGATGAAAAAAATGGCTTGGCAATGAAAAAAATTGGCTTGCTTAAATTTTGGCATTCTTATTAAAAATTTAACCTTATTAAAAAAACTCAGATAACGGGCAGTATGCCACTTATTTATTGATGTTTTTTAGTAGGGTTTTGTATTAATTGTAGGCTGTAGGTAATTAATTTGTTAACGAATACATCCACACTGCATATATACCCATCACCTACATTCAGACTTTTAAGACTTTTAACCTGCACGTGCACACATTATAAATATATGGCATAGGTATATAGCCTTATATGCTTTATACTTTATACTTTATAGTACATACCTAATATAGTAATACGTCAAATGTGAAACATTACAAACGAACATGTTCGACAACGATGTTCATCCAAGTATGGACAACATGTGCATATCATCATGATTACTACACATAATAACAGTAGACGAATTTCATATTACGATAGACTGTGGACCTGTGCATGGGTATAGGTTCAGAACAATTTCAAAGTGTAACATAACACGATAAAATACTTGATAAGTCATGAAACTATTTGTTCATTTTGTGTATAATACTATAATACATATATTAAAAATTTCAAATAGCATATTATTTGAGTATAACTATAAAATTTAAATTATCCATTGTCGTATTGGAATTTGGAATTTATAATTTAATAAACAATCTATTATTGTACTTATGTATATTATATTTTTAAATTGTATGATTATAATTTATAAATAAGATTAATTTCATCAAAAAATGTTTTATACTAAATTTGAACTTACTTAGGTATTTCAGTTATTCCCATTACATACATCCTATACTTATTGTTACAATTTTAAAATGTCTGGTTAATTTACTCTTTAGTCTTTAAGATGACGTTAAACCATGTCCATAATAGTCACACAATCGTAATATTGTAAATTTGTATTAATATACTATAGGTATTAGGTACTATATTATTACCGAGTACCGACATAGATACCCACAGAAAATAGTATAAGTAAGATATAATAAATTAATAATTAATTATACCTATCGATTACCAACTACTTTTATATTAAAGATATTAGATTAATAATACGATCATGTGCCATACACCCGCAAATAAACACTTAAATTATTTTTAATCTTACGAGTAAAGAGTAAATAAATAAATTTAATTAAACATTTTTTATTTATTTTAAAAAGACTGGTAAATTTACTCTTTAAGATAATGCCACTTCAATTGTATTGTCTCTTTTTTACAAACGTACAACATGGTAAATTTGTGTTTAACAGTTACAATTATTGAAGTACTTAAGCTTTATTTATTAAGCGATCTTTTATTTTAACCTACATTTTATCAAACATAAAGGCAAGAGCATTATTTGTGTTTTCTAATGGGTTTTACGATATTTTAATTTTAAGCTTCAGGAAGTGAACAATTAAACTGTAATATTTTACAAAAGCACTGTAAACTTTTTCCGTATAAGCTGTGTTATTAACATAAAATAGTTGAAAATATTAAATTATACTACATATGGCGTAGTTAGGTGATTATAAATGTGGTTATTATGTATTAAGGTCTGATGAAAAGTGAAATATAAACAGTATAAATAGTATGATTTAAACAATATTACTTGGTAAATAACAAGAAAATTCTGAACATAGCTAACACCAAGGAACAAGGTTACTGCAGGGAATGCCAGGAATCACCAATTCATATTTTTAGAGGAATTAAGAACATTTTCTACACAGGTTGTCGTTTGATAACTCTTGGTTTGCATAGAACACAGAATAGTGTGTAATCATACCTAGTATCTACCTAAGTTAAGAAATATTTTTAAATTAACTTTAAATAACTTTATTACTAAAGATAATACAATTGCTGAATAGATAAAATAGATAATTTGAAAAACAAGAATGATTATTGATTTATTGATTACGACTTTCAATAGAGCCAATAGAGATATAGGTATACTTCGTCATAAAATACTAAATAGGTAGTAGTTACCTATACTATATTTTAAATTATGACGTAATGGTTTATTTTTTTTGTTAGAAAATCGAGTCATGACATCACTGTCTTTTTAGTTATTTTGGAATTCTTTGTAGGTACACACTATATGGATGTGTTAAAGCATTCCTTACTATGATATGAGTATTATAAATGTGAGAGAGTTTTATGTACCTAGGTACCAATGAGTTACATTGTTTGTAATTTTAGATGTTAAAAATAACATTGACTATAATGGTAAATATTAAATAGAGGAATAATTAGGTATTAATTTAAATTCATCTAAGAATTTAGAAATGATATTAAATAATGTTAGTTAAAGAAGTATCAGTCGTTTTTTAGTGTGGTATTGTGATGTACTCGTGTCTTTACCAGTAACATTAGAATTACAGATCGAACTTGACATGAATTCGTGGTTTGTGAAGTACTTGCTGCAGTGGCGCAGACAAGAATTTTTATTGGAGTAGAGGATATATATATTTCAAAAAACTATTTCATTTTCGTAAAAAAAATTCATAACATAAGATTATAATTTTTCTATTATCAGTTCCTATAGAAAAATAATTTATAGAGTATATATATCTAAAAAAAAAGGTCATGGGGGATCTATTCCCCCGTGTTTACGCCATTGACTTGCTGGTTAACTGTAAACTGCCAAACTAGGCTTTAATACTGTTGTTGAAGAATTAATTATAGATTTTATATCTCTATAGTTTAATATACAAAAGTAAATATATATATTTACTCAAAAAATGTAAACATTTATAACAATTTCCAAATTCAATAATTCCAAGACTATACGTAATAACTCTATTCAAAAAATTGCACTAATCAAATCGTCAAAATTATTAATCTTCAACCAGTTCAACCACATCTGATTCAACCTAGACTAAAACTTTAAATATTAAACTTTAATACTTTTGTATTTTTAAATAGTTATTTTAAATTATACTTATAACAATTTGTGAGGAACCTTGTATTACATTTCCAAATTTTTTGAACTAGTTATATATTTTTTTAAATATTTATACCTAATAAAAAAAATATTCAATTTTCAAATGTCTTTAATTTAAAAACATTAAAAAAATTAGAAAAATACGCAAATTTTTACGCTAAATCAGTTTTCAACAAAATTGTTTTCTTTATTTTGTTACAAGTATCTAATTCATAAACGAATACAGGAGACACATGAAATTTTGTCGAAAAAATAAACTCATCACATATTTAAATCATACATTTCCATACATGATATAATTTTCAAAATATTTTATTGTAGATATATATAATTTACCTTTTTATATTAATTAACCCATAGATAAAGATTTTATATGTATCTTTTCTTTTCATCTAGACCTAGATACTATCATTACTATTTATAAAATATAATATAGTTGTAAAACCATTTACCGGATAAATTATATACAAATTTTTAAGCTTAAAATATTAAGTAAGTTTATTGGTGATTTATAAATACTACTATTTATCAATAGTCGTATACTAATAAGTAAGTACCTAATATAGTTATTATACATATGTATATAATATTTGTACATCTACATCTACGATCTACAGATATAGATATAATAAGTTATAACTTTATTATGAGTATGAAAAAACGCACATAAATGCATAAAATGCATTAATTATATCTGTTAATTTTTATTAGGTAGGTAATTATAAACAAATAAAAAACATAATATTAAATATTTTTATAAAATTGTTTATACAATATACATGTGAAATTAAAATGGTAATTGATATATTAAACTTAAATGTATCTAAGTATAGTATTTTATGAAAAATGTATTGTTTTGCGAGGTAGGTATAATTAAAAAAATACGTGACTATAAACTATTATGAAGTATAATGTTTGATTAGATAGCAATAAATATTATAGTCAAGGGAAATACAAATTATTTGTCTTAAATCCTAGTATGTATGTATGTTATCTAGTATACTTACAAAAATCAAACACTTTCCTTCACGGCTTCACTTAATTAGTTAATACTTTAATCTTATATTATGCAATAGAATAGATTATTCTATAGGCAATAGTCTGCAAGTACTTCGCACACCACAAACACACGGCACGTTCGATCTTACTATTTTTACCCTTATGTTATAGCCTTATATATGTAATGCACGTCTACATCATAATAAAACAATAACCGACGATCCTTCAGCCAACATATAGTTACATAGTTACTACCTATTTAGACAATATATCCTTACTATAATTAATTAAATTTAAATCAATACCTACTAATTGTTCACATATTCGCCATTCATCTAGCCTCTATCGTTTCAAACTCTCTACCATCAGTCATCAATGACTCATCATATTATGGAACACTATAGCACAATCATACAATTTGGGGGAAAAAGTAGATTAGTACGTGGGTTAGGTTAGTATACCTATAATTATGTAGATCATAACAAAGTACTTACCTTTTCTGGAAGGACTCTTCTTTCTTATTTTTCAAGTTATCATTTATTTTTTATATTAAGCCTATATAGCAGTATTTTTAGTTTTTGTAATAGATAGTCTGAATAAAAAAAAATATTAAAAAATACATATTTTATATTATATATATTACTTGAGGAATGAGGATAAATACTATTTTTGGTTTTCTGATTCGGTGTATAGCTGATATTTCCGACATATCAACTTTACATAACTTGTCCCGCCCAGCGTTACATTTTTTCAATTGATTAACCGATTATGTATATCATTCATTAAAAATAATCACACAGTCTTAAATAAAACAAAAAGATAATATTGAGGTCATCGGGATGAAAACTATTCTATCTTTTGATGACCAAATCACACACATTGATCATAACTCCCATCAAAATCGGTTGAGTACTGACTACTGAGTAGTTTCGGAGTGCATCGTGGACATACCTGTCGTACATGGTTCACCCAATTTTTATATATAAAGATATACCTATATATAACCCCGACAGCAGGTTAGTTGATATAGGAGTAATGATGATGTGAAACTCCATGTATCGCGTAACATAGGTTTTGGGTTTATTGAGTATTAACGCAAACACTAATATGTTTATTTATTTTAGTCACCTGAAAAATTGATTTAATTACATACATTTATTATTATAAATTTATAAATTTATAATACCAATATATTATATACTCAAAACAGCAAAACTTTCAGTTTTTGAAAAAATCAATTTTGAATATATTGATATTTGATATTGGTATACATAAGTATGATACATTTATTTCTGTAAATAAAAATATCATGAAATTTTGAATATTAAATATTTAAATACCATTTAATTCCTTATAAGTTGTTCCAATCTTCCAATAGAAATAAAAAAAAAAGTGGGCAAGTAGGTATCGCTCTGCTGTATAGTAGAGATGGAGAGAAGGTCACTGATCACCATAATGGATGTGTTAAATTTGAATGCAATGACGGGTATCATTGTATACGAAAAACGATTCTGAACGGAGATGATTTGTCAGTCAATGATAATTAGTTGGATATATTATATTATTACCTATATTTAAATTGTAATATATCGTTATTTTACGCGATTTCGTAAAAAATTAAATTTTATACGCTCATAAAATGTTTTCTATATTGACAATGGAATTTTTTTTTCAGTTACTTGAAGGAAAACTTATGGATAACCTAGCATTGGATTTTTGAACCTTAAGTATAAATCACAAAAATTTTATGAATTTTCAACTTCAAAATTCTTTACAAATTTTCTCAATTTTGATATATTTTGTAAACATTTGAACTTTAAATAGTTATAAACAAGAATTGTGACTAACGATTTTTGATTTTTTTTTACTACGATAGGAACAACTTATAATAAACCTTGTATTAAATTTTAAAGATTTTTTGGATAGCCAAATTTTTTTTATTGGCATTTTAAGAAAAAAAACTTAGAAAAGTCAATAATTTCAATTTTTTATAAGTAACTTAAAAAAGGTCAACATATTTTGAAAATTTAATCGTAAATAGATAACCATAATATAAACATTTGGTGAAAATTTCAAGTATTTACAATGATTTGTTTTTGAGTTACAGCAAAATCAAAAAATCAATTTTGTCAAAAAGTGGTTATGCGTAAAAATTCTCGTTTTTCCGTTATTTTTTCAGGGTTTTTCCCGACGCTTTTGAAAAATAATTGAAATTGTTTGCTTTCGACCCCTCTAAGTACCAACTAGATTCAATTTCCTTTATAAAGAGGGGCTGTTGTAAAAAATTCAAGCATTATTTCTACTCCAAAACATAATGACAGACACAAAAAAAATAAACAATAGATTTTATTTGAATACATGAAAAATATTCAAAACAGTTTTTATTATTTTAAATCAGATTATTATATTGTTATGTTTTTATATTATCACACATGGAAACTATTTAGTATTTGTATAGTGTATTTTACATTGGGATAAATGATTTGGGACTTAAGTTTATTTTATTTTTTTTAAATGTTATGTTTATACAATTTTGTATATATTTAATATAATATACATAAATATACCGATGCATAAAAAATACTTATCTGTACATTTGTTCTAGTGTCTAGTATGTCGTATGTGATTATAGTCTTCTGAAATACTCAATTTATTTTTGCATAGTAATTGCCATTTGTCATATTGCTTTAAAAATTATCTTTTTTTACTAACATTTTTTTTTAAATTTTAAAATTATTTTAAAGTTACTTAATATATATTTGTTTTATTTAAAATTATTTATTGTTATTCATCATATTTAGTATATTTAGTAATATTAAACATTTGAATGCCGATATGTAGTTAAATTTAAAAATGTGTTTAAAAAATAAATTATTATACCTATACGTATAATATACATTATTATGGTCAGCGTTGAGAGGAAGTTATTAGATTTTTGAGTGGAGTGATGAATGTTTTATAACTATGGGTTTTTTTTTTTAGTATTTATTTATTTATCTATTTATTATTATTTTTTGTTGTTATAGGAAGACACTATAGAAATAGAACATTAATGCTCAGATCATATACTTTGAGGGGGGATTTTTGTAGAAAATTGAATCTAGTTTATTTTTTGATAGCTTTTTATAATTGATTTTAAAATGCGTTTATTTTCATGAGTTTATTTTGAATTTTTTTGTTGATGCAATAGAAAATAGAAAGCTTAAGTTAAAATTTTAAAAGTTTATTTAGATTTTAAAACGAATTTAGATGATGTATTTTAATGAGATGTATATTTTAAATTTGTTTTTAAAAAAAATATATAAAAATTATAAAAGCATTGAACAATTTTAAATTAAAGCTCTGTTTTTTAGATTTTTTTATTTGAAACTTTTATAATTTATTTTTCTGTTTACTTTTGATAGTCCAAAGTACCAACTAGATGAATTTTCCTATTCAAAGAGGGGCTGAAGTCAAAAATCGAAGTATTATTACTACTCCAAAACGTGATGACAGACACAAAAATAAAAAAAAAAAATAAAAAAAAAACACACATCATTGTAAAATCAATACATTCATCACTCCGTTCAGAATCTAAAAATCGAAAATATAGCCACTACAATTTTGTTTATTACATTTTGAATTTCAAATGTTGATGTATCTTGTCGAGTATTTAAAAAAAAAATTTTCACTTTAGTTATATATTATTCATGACTCATGTAACCTATTCGGATACTAAATTGTCACTTATTAATATAATATAGACATTAGACATATAGTATAATTACTTATTACTAAAACATAGGCTATATTAGAGTGATTTCCCCGTTTTTATCGTTTATAATTTATTTACCTTTTTAAATTACAGTAAACATATTTATTTTAATTTTCATAAGCAAATATTTTTTTTTAAATTTCGATGCATAAAAATTGGATTTTAAACCAGTAGGTAGTTAATTAATTATAGTTTATGTGTATAAATAGTCGTATAGATGATCGGCCGGGCCAGTTAGGTTAGGTTAGTCATAGGCAAACATTTTACGGGGCGCAACGCGTAGATAACCCCCGCAACATTCCGCTACGCTAAACTAATTTTTCGATCTATATATTTATATATATAAATTAACTTGCAAACTAAAGTGAAGCAAAAATTGTTTATCGTTTCCATGCCAATATACAATAATATTATATCAATATATTTTAAAGAGCATTCAAGGTTACGCAGTAACTATGATTGGATTTGTTAAAATATGCTATTGAAATACTTTAACGTCTGTGCGTATAATTCATTATAGTTTATTATATTTTATTTTGAGATAGGTAAACGAAAATAAAACAATTAAAAATAACTATTCATTTATATTAACAATTATTTTTAGTTACCTAATTTTATAATATGATTATTGATAAGTATTGATTAATTAATGAGTCTGAATGAGTGTAAATTCGCCAAAAACGTGAACATTTGCAAATCATTTTGTATATCTTGGAATTTATAATTCATAAAATGTTTAATTTTGATACTCATTTCACTATGTACAATGGTCAATCACTAAAAAATTGTTTACACTTTTCTTCTATGAAATTAAGATAGCTGAAAATAAATAGCTACTTTTTTTTTTTAAACAGTTTGAAGTTCAATTATTGACAAGTTTTTAAATATAAAATAATGATTTTATCAAACAATAGTTTAGCTATTTTGTTGTTTTTCAAAAAATATTAATCGTTGAAACATAAAAACATTTCACTATTATCCAAAAAATACTTTATTTATGAATATTACGATGAAATATGAATTTTTTTTAATTTAATCGTTCCTCACTACTCTTATGCCTTATAGGGCGCAGATATTCATCGAAGATAAGAAAAAGATCATTCATTAGAATTTGTGGTCAGGTTATTTATTTTTTAATTTTTTCCTGATATCTTGAGGAAGGAAGTTGACTACTACCTTCATGTATTTGATAACTTATATAAAATAGCTACAAACGACAGCCATCAAATTACAATTTTATATTTACGTTAAAGAAAATGTGAAACTTGATTTTACAAGATGTACCTATTTTTCAAAACATTTATTATTTTTAGACTATTTTTAATAATTTATTTATAGACTGATATCTGGAAGAATTTTTTTTTTTGAAGAAAGGTGGGACTTAAAATTTGCATAATTTCAAGTTAAGTGTCGCGCACACCGATTTAAATAGTTCACGGATGCACATTGAACTATTTGTACGTTTCGCTTTTATAGTTATTTAGCTTACTTTGGAAACATTTCAATAGATCAAATTTTAATAAAAACCTACAAAGATAATTCATATGAACTATCATTAATACATCAAAATTACTATACAATATATTTATTAAATTAATTTATTATTACTATAAATTATAATAAATCAAGATATATATATATTATATACATTATTATATTATTATTTATTATACAATTATTTTTCGTAAATATAAAATATGGAATTTTCTACTTTTTTATATCCGAATGATGTAGGAATTTAATAAAGCACTGCATAATTTGTTACCCTAGACAGCTACTCTGCCAACTGGGATATTCACTTCTGTACTCACCTATAACAATTTTTATTCTTGAAGACTTATTTATTTGTATAGTTGTAATACAACTTTATTACTTGTAATAATTATATTTTTTTTTTTTTTTTGATTAGAATGGGACATGCCCACAAAAATAGAATAATCAAGAGGCATACATTGATATATTTAAAGAGGTATATTTCAAGCATTAATTGCACTATTAATTGCAGTAAACGTATAAATAATTAACTATAGGTAGGTAATACTGCCATATTGCCATATTGGTACTAGGTACCTATTTTAAATTATTCATATACATGTAAATATGTAAGTAAATGTATTATAAATTGTACTTAACAAAATATCGAAATATATTATGTATAATATTTCAAAGTTTCAAACAGTTTTAAAACATTGATTGATTTTAATGATTTTATGTTTTTTTTTCTTAATTTACTTAGACATTGTACTAGGTATCACGTATATCGGGACTAACAAAACGATTATTTTATTTATTTATAGGTAGGTACCGCCTCTATCTACTTTTAGGTACCTATCTACTTGAGTCTTGAGACGTAACTACGTAAGTCCAAGAAGTAACTATACTTTTTGGTGATTTTTTTTCAATATCAAGTCTCAGTATGATTATTGGTTATTATTTATTATTCAAACTATCTTTCAGATCATGTATAATATATTTACATAGATGGGTTATTAACATAGGTGCAACTAGAGCTTTATTTCTGGGTAGGAAAAATTGATATCAGCAACCCGTGGGGGCTTTGCCCTTACACTACTAGTATCGATAACATATAAAACTGGGTGGGTTTAGCCCACTCAAGCCTCCTCCTAGTTGTTTATATGGTTACTAACCCTTTAAAGTTTATATTATAATATAAAAATATTTTAGTTATTATTTATTGTTATGTAGGAAATACATGTATAACTATATAGGTAGGTATTGCCGGTATTAGTATTAAGTATAGATTAGGAACCGTACTTTACTATTTAAAAAAATTGTAACAATATACGTTATTGTCGTTACAATTATTTAACATTGATTTTATTTTTCTTAAATAATACCTACTAATAAATAACAATTAGGTACTAACACTGCTATATTATTTTAAAACAACGTGAAATAAAATTGAACTCATTTTAACTCATTTTATAGATGATTAGTTTTTTTATATTTTAATATATCTGACCATTGTTTGTAGCAGTGACGTATTAAGGATTTATTTAAGGAAGGAGATATAATTAAAATTGCCGATGCCAAATTGCTCAAAATTGTATTAACTATTGATAGAGTGATAAATAGAAAAAAAAACCAATTATAACCAAATAAAAATAGCTAAAAAGGTGGGTCAAGGGGGAGATATATCTTCCTAATCTCCCTCCGTAAATACGCCACTGGTTTGTTGACTATAAAAGACTGAATAACAAGCCCCTGATTTTCGAACGACTTCCAAATTACCCGAATATTTATAATTTTCCAATCATTACGCGTCATATTATTCTGTGATATTATTGTTCATATTACCTACAAGATATTACAAGATCCTTATCATTTATCAACCCTGAGCCCTAGGCTGTAATAGTTATTGTCAACAATTATCTATAACATTCTCATTCTGTGACTGTAATAAATATTAAATAATAATATCACGTATTAATCACTTCATAATATTATGGACAACGATGTGCTACTGCGCATAAATAATATTATCTGTCTGAATTCAGGTAAAATAATAGTAATAATAATAATAATAATAATAATAATAATAACAACAACAATAATAATACAAATTATCAGTTTTTAAATATCACAACGAGTAATTGACTAAATTCTCTAGGTGCCATGTCAATATTCAAATAAATCGTGCATTCGTGCCGAGTGTTAGCAAATGGCAATGGCGGTTACTGGGCAATGAACATTGAACACAAATACACAATTTGCGTGTTGACAAAACGTACGCACCTATAGTGGATTAGTGGCTATAATATGAATGAGCGGGGAATCGTGTTGCGTTTGGACTTTGGTAGTTCAGTGATGTTCGCGGTTTAGACTTAAGAATAATCAGCATTCACTATTCACTTAATCACTTTCGTCTTTCAGTCGTCCTGTGTTAGCGCTCGTGTGAGGTCGTCCGTTATTGTTGATCCATATTTTCATTACATGTGATTTCGTTAATGGAAGTGTGGACAACCGTTCAGGTATTTCATAATACAATTTACACAACAATGTTTTAGTCACGTTCGACATGTATAATTTTTTATGTACTTCATTTTATTTAAGGTGAAACTAAAGAAATTATTTTAAACCTACAGTTCACCTTAGACATTTGTTATACCCAATTCACACAATGAGTGTTGATGAAAGCAATAATGTTCATACGCGACTTCAGGTCCACAACTGTGTTGTGCAGCCTTTACTAACAGGTAACAACAAACGAGATTATTTATAACCCGTTTTCATCTCTATAAAATTATACATTTTTTATTTATAATTACAATTTTTTTATAACCAATATTAAAATACAAAAATTTAAATTACTATGAAACTTCTAAATATTAGATACTCTCAGTCACCAAAATGTTGTCTGCTATTTAAAGGGTGTATATTTTTTGAAATTCATAAAGAGTAAATGTGTAAATGGAAAAAATATGCACTGGGACCTAGGTCACATTAAATTATAAAATTATTTTTTAATGATATAATAATTTTAATATATTAACAATACATATTTGAATAAGTATAAAAAAAGGAATGCTTACACAAATAAATACAATTCAGATTTGTGTGAAAAAAATCAGTTTTTTAACAAGTTTGTTATTGTTAAACTAGTGTAAGCTTATTTCGAGGCTTATTTTGTTGTTGTCGTTTTGCCATTATTTTTAAATTAAGATTCAAATAGTTGTTCGATATTTTGAATTTTTTTGATTGAAAAGTAATAAAGCATATATGCAGGCCTGTGAATTGTAGTGAAAATGTTTGGTGATATAGTCATTTTTTAAATAAATATTTTAGTAGTTTCTAAATTATCTATTTTAGTCTTGGTTAAAAATAAATTAGGTATCTTTTAATTTTTTAAATTTTTTATTTTGTAGCTTAATGATTTTAATTAGGTACACATTTTATAAAAATAAGCTGATATACAGTAATTATATTCACTATTTCTTGTAAACATATATTATATATCGTTGTTTAGCATTAAAATTAAAATAAATGAAAAATTGGTTTTCGATAATGATTTAATTTTTATTCTTAAAAGCGAGACCTTGTAATTATTTTCTGGCCTTAAGGAATATGCATTCAGAGTGACTATATTTTATGTTATACCACTATTCCACTTTCACTACTTAACGCTTTATTTTTAGCTAATATTTTAACATAAAGCTTTAGTGATTGATGTAATTATAAATGTTCTTTAACTGATTTCATTACTTATATGGGTAATTATATTTATTGCTTACTAGATTTATATCAAATTACTATGGCTTATGCATATTGGAAATCAGAAAAAACATCAGATACAGCTGTATTTGATTTATTTTTTCGTCAGAATCCATTCCAAGGCGAGTTCACCATATTTGGTGGTTTAGAGGAATGCTTAAGATTTTTGGAAAATTTCAGTTATTCTGACAGTGGTAAGTTTCTTGAAACATTTTATTTTTGATTACATAATTGTATATATTTAATTAAGAATTATGAAATAAATTTAAAAAAATAGGTATAAATGTAATATTTATGGTTATTTGAAAACTGTATATTTGTATTTTAAAAGTATTTCAACATACCAAATTATTGTTATTTTCATTTTAAATAAGTACAATAAATAATATTGATCTCCTCAAAATAGTTGTTTGGTACATTATTTTTAAATTAAGTTGTGTCCAATTAAAGTGAAAATTACGATGGGACCATTTGTAAATTACTTTATAAATATAATATAATATTTAAATATACCTAATTTATTGATGAATTATATCATTTATATTAAAAACGCATTTACATTTTTTATCTAAAACTATTACTAAGTTAAAAAGCATTTAAAGCATTAAAAAGTTAAAGGTTGACATTTGATGTGCTTACCTTTAAAATAATGATTGAGCTTAATCTCAGTTTTGTTTAGTATACTATGAAATCTTATATATAATTAATATATATATATATAATCTTAAATTGTATTAAATTTGTATTTTGTATAGAAATTAATTTATTTTCAGATTCATATTTTTCAAAAAGTCTGTTAAATAATGGTAGTTTACCTTTTATTATCTATGAATAATGTAGATTACATATTTACTCAATATCAGTATAAATAAAAACTAGATTCACCAGCCTAATATAACAAATGTATAGATTTTTTTTTTTATTAAATAATATTGTTTTTACTTTTTTACTACTGGTTCATGGTTTTTGCCAAACATGTTTTTAAATATATAATAGCTGTTACTAGAAGATTAGATAAAATGTTTTATATATATATCAATGTTATAAGATCACCATTATTTTTTTGAAATATGTATCAAGTAGATTTTGATTTATGATGTATGTTTTGGTTAAAATATTTGTTATAATACCTTTTTTATATTAATTATCTATTTATTTTTGATTATATTTTATAGACATTTTAATTTTTTATTAAAATTGTCAATAATATTTTAGTTTTAGTTCTTCTGTTTGTTAAATTATTTTACTTAAAACATTTTTTTTTACAATGAGACAATCCTATACATTATACTATTATATAAAAATGTCAATAATGTAACTTGATTAGGTAAGTAAAATAATGATAATTATTTCATAAAAAAAAAATAAGTTTAGATTAATGAAACATAACATACTTAAACAATATTTAATTTCTTCTTCACATTTTTAAATTAAAATATCAATTAATTAAGTAAATAATATTATAATACATAAGAGTAGTTTAAAGAAAATTTTGTTGTTGAGAATCTATAAGTTATATTATATCAAGTACTATGCAGTTAGATAATAACACTACAGTTACAATACAAGTTAAATGTAATAAAAAAATAAATAATAATAATCAGTGATTACATTTATTTGGTTTTTTGATAGTGAAATGACACTTATGAATAATGATTCAAATAGCTTATAATTTAATACCTAAACTTTAGTTCTATACTAATTATAAATTATAATGTTCATACAATTAAAAAATGCTTAATGGATTGTTTACATTTAAATATTTGATAAAATATTTAATGTTGAAGTCTTTTACATATTTTGTACAAGCTTTACTTAGATACAAGATTTTTTGGTATTTATTGATATCAACAACAATAAATACAAAATATAATTAAATATATATTACAAAAATTAATAAATAAAATATTTTTTATTTTCTGAGAAATATATTTATTTGCCTAATTATTTTCTAATGTGATTTATTTAATTAGGTTGAAAACTTTATTTTTTCTATTTTAAATGTTTTTTTAATTGTACTTCTTCTTCGATTTTATTCACAGATGTTAGTTGTATTTATTTCTTAGTATATTCCTTAGTACATCAGCGATTGATATTACATTTTCTTTACACTCTGAAAAATGATTTATTTCTGGTATATGAAAATGAAAAAAAAAAAGGTTTTGTTATTATGTAAATTAATTACATACAGTGTATTACTGTGATAAATAATAATAGCATATTAATTGGCAGTATAGGCGAGGCCTTTATCAAGATATAATGTTATAAAAATTGTTGGATAGAGTAATAAAATATTTTATCCAAATTATCAACTTTTACAATATCCATTTTTTTTTTACAATATTTTAATTTTTACGCAAGTTCTATAATATAAAATATTACAATTTAATAATATTCATATTTTGTAGAAAAATTGAAATATTGCAAAAAATGAACATTTATACACAAAAAATGGTATGTTTATTCACATAAAAAATTGAAAAAATGTTGTGTTTTCAGATATTGAATATTTAAAAACGGCATTACCACCAACAATTGAACAATCATTTTTTGGATATTTAAAGGAATTGACTGCTAAAGATGTGAAATTATATGCTATTGATGAAGGTTCAGTTGTATTTCCAAGGTAATTGAAAAGAAAATGTAAATTGTTTTATTAGTTATTACTCAAGTATATATTGGTACTGTTAGATTAAACAGGTTTTAGTTATGTATACAAAATAAATAATTATTGTGTTTTACTGTATATCTATATACTACATAATATTAATTTGGGTCATTGATGTCAAAATACTAAAAAGGCATTTAAAGTTTTTGATATGATTCATTTTCTTGTAATTTATTTTTTTAAAGATTCTTTTGGGTATTTTTTTTATAATAGTAGTGAATTTATTTTGGGTACCACTTATTTGTGATCATTGGACATTGGTTGATAGAATTTTTTTCTTAAAATCTAACCATAAAAATTAAGTTAATGTCATTGCTATTATTTTAATAGACTTAAATTTTGAATTAATTAAATCAAAACATTTTGTATATCAATGTAATAACTTTGAGACTGTAGCTACAATTTTATATTATATCTTTATTCAATTGTTATTGGTAATTGGTATAACTATATTTTAGTTTAAAAAGTGTTTAAATTTATTTTATGTTTTAGAATATAGAATTAAATTAGTATTTTATTTTCAGGGTGCCTTTAATCCGAGTCGAAGGACCTTTAATTGTTGTTCAACTTCTAGAAACTACTTTATTAACATTGGTCAACTTTTCTAGGTATTAATTTTTAATAAAACATAGGTGTGGATATATTTAACTTTTATATAATTTTTAAAATTGTTTAGTTTAATGGCAACAAATGCAGCTCGATATAGAATGGCAGCAGGTGATAATGTATCATTATTAGAATTTGGATTAAGGCGAGCCCAAGGTCCTGATGGTGGTTTGTCTGCTTCTAAGTACGCATACATTGGTATGTAATTTTAACTTTAATAACAAAAAATAGTTATGCATTATCAATTATTACCATCACAGTTTACTAGTGTGCTGGGTACTGGTTGAACTTGGTTATTGATTGCAATACAAGCAATGTCAGGCAGTGACTGGTACCAAGTGAATTATGACTAGATATGTGTTTTATTACTCACTAGTAATCAACACTAAACTTGAACTCAAACATTTTGTTTTGTGTAATTTTAACACGAACACCTGAAGTAAATGACTTAAAATATATTTTTAATAAACTTTAATTTAAATTTTCTGACAGGTTAAAAATTACTTTATAAGCAATAATAATTCTTTTTGTAGTAATTACTGTATAGTTTTCATATGATAATTTTTTTTTAATATTTGAAGTACACATTTGGGATGGCTAAACAAATCAAATTTTTTTAGATTAATAATTTAGTGTGTATTTGTAGTAATATTAAGTTATAATAAAAATAATTACAAAGCTAAATTATATCATTAACAAAAAAAGAATTTATAGTTCTTTGAATTTAGGCGAACAATATTAAATATAAATACCATATAAATTTATTTTTATTAGCAATTAAAATGTTTAAATATTATGCTATTAAATAATATTTAGCAAAACTAGCTAAAAACTGTTTAATTATTTCAATAAATAATGAATTATTAATCAGTTTTGACATTTTTTATAACTGAATTAACTAGGCAGTATACATTTGAAAGAAAAAAAAGAATCTTATTTATATAATAGTAAAATTAAAATTAAATTAATACTTTTGTTATTTCATAAATATAGAAAAATACCAGTGTTTTCATTGATGTTTTTTTTGTGTGACAATTAGATTAATAAAAAATGATCTTAATGTCTTTAACACAAAACTAAGGTAATTTTATAATGTTGAAATTGTGTTAAAAACTTTTTTTTTATTTGTAATTTACTTAAGATGGAGATAATAGAATAACATTTTTTGAATGGAATTATATATTATTGCCTCCAAGTTAAATATCATAATATCTCAACATACTACTATTTGTTTTGAGATGAGCAAAACAATACGATTGTGTATACCTAATCTTTATTTTGTCCATATTTTTTTGTTGAGTTTTATTGCATATATATATATATATATATATATATATAAATGCTATCAGTTGTTTAATATTATATGTGCATCATAATATATAATAGTATAATACTGAAAATAAAATAATGAAGAACCTTCTATAGACCTATAGTAGAGCTATGATTATTATTCTGATAATTAACTATGACTTTTTCAATAAAATACATAAAATAAATATTGTTTCTGTTATTATTGAATATCCAACTAAAATAACTTTTGTATATACATGTATACATAATTTTTAAATATTCATGATAAGGTGTTAATTATTTTTTGGTTCTAAAACAAACATTATTTAATTTATACAATTTCTGTATTACTAATTCTAATAATTTACTAAAAGTTTGTCATAAAATATTTAATTACCCATTCTAAACTGTAATGTTGTATTGTATATAATAATAAAAATATTACTAGGTATATGATTTTTTACATCATAATAAATTGTATTATGAGTAAATAATAACGATACTAATAAATTATATTATCAGTTTTGTTGTATAAATTTAAGTTACATAAAAATATGGTAAATTCATAATCTAATCATACCTATTTGGTAAAATAATATTTTTAATATATATTTTTTTTAAACATGAGGTATTAAGATATAATTTGTTCTGTTCTAATTGATGTTAAATTACTATTTTAGATTAAATAAAATCCCTGCATTTTGTATAATATCATACTTTCATATAATATAATAATATTCGTCAACATAAGTATGAGAGTATCTGATTAGTTCAACACATAGTTGATTATTAATAGAAAATATTATGTGAATTAATATTTTCTAATAAACAATTGATTCTATTTTATGTATGGTTCATATTTATGAGTAAAACAATAAGGAAAATATTGTATTATAAAATATGATTTTAAGTTATAATAATAAAAAATAAATAAAAATTAGTATCAAAATAAAATAACTGAGCTTAGTTAGCTGTCAGATTAGCATTTATTTTTAAGAATATTATAGTATGTTATATTATCATTATTATTTTCTTAATTTAATTGGTAAAACTATAATATTTACAAAAAAAATATTGCATATTACTTAAGTCAGTAACAAAATATCATAGAGCTGTATGAATAGGTTTACATTTAATACAAATTTTATTGTTTAGAAAATCATAATTTTGAGGTTATTTATTATAATAGTAAGGAAAAATTTGAAGTTAATGATTAATATTTTCTTTATTTAAATAAAATAAATGTGATAGTTTAAGGAAGAAACTGTTATTTTTTATTATTTAGGTATTCAATTTTTCAACAATTGACCTTATTTTAAATATTGTTTAACTGCAGTACAAAATCTTATGATATGGAATCATTTATTAAATTATTAAATATTTTGAAACAAATTTTTTATCAAAATAGATCAAAAAATCTTCAAAAATAAAAAGTGTTAAATGTGCAAAAGAAGCCTAACATATTTTTGAAACAATATCTCGTCTAATAAAAATGTTGGTTTATTATTTGATGAAAATTTCAAGTCTGTATGGTCTATTCTGAATTATAAATAAAAAATAAAGTAAATTATTTTGATTACTAGTAGTATATGTAATCCTGTTTTTCCATTGCCTTTTGTTATTATATACCAATTATTAGAATAAGTACTGAAAATTTCCGACTTTTGACCTATATAATAAAATTTTACTACCATCAATAAAAAATATATGTAATATTTTTGCCAAAAACCCTGTTAAGAAAAACCTAAAATCTTAAATTATATAAACTATTCTTAGAAATAGCAGCGATCCATTCATCTCCTTCAAACAGAATTGGTTTTTCATGATTAATTATTTTATCATTAAAATCTATTTGATACTTATAGTTATATTACTGTAAGACCTACTTAATGATATAGTATACTTACAACTACTATATAGCACAAATTTCCCTGTATTCTCTTATTTATATTATATTTTTTATTAAATTTAAATAATTATAATATATTGTATAACTTCATATATAATAAGTAATATTTTTTATACTTTTATTCTTTAGGAGGATTTGATGGAACAAGCAATTTACTTGCTGGAAAAATGTTCAATATACCAGTTAAAGGAACTCATGCTCATGCATATATAACATCATTTTCTAATCCTAGTGAATTAAAAACAAAGGTACTACATTTAGTTTAAATTATTAAATTTGTACTTATTTTTAACATGATTCTAAAATTTGATTTTTAAGTATCAAAAAATAGTAAAAAAATTGAAGATTAGTTAAAAAAGTAAAGTATTTTCTTTTAATTGTTTATAACTATCATAGTATTGATGAATAATTAAATTTAGAAAATACAAATATGGATAATTAAGTATTTCATAATTTAGTATCTATACTGAACAAAATTCTGTTTGATCAAAAACCAACTGTACTACACATCTTAAATATTTTTTGACTCGCTTATTTTTCCTTACTCTTTTAAAGATACTTTAAAAAAATCAATTAATGATGTCTTCAAAGTATTATCTAAATCAAACTTATATTTTTAAAATTACTTTAAAAAAGTTTTTAAATACTGCTCTTACCATAAAAATAAATGATTTGCTCGGTCTGAATATGATTTGTATTTTTTACATAATAAAAAAAATTATTTATACATACAATAATTATAAAATCTTTTTTTAAATAGACCTTAATTAATTTAAATAATGGCAAAGAACAAGATTTGATTGATTTAACTTTATCATGGCGTACTACACTATCAAACCTTTTACACATATCTGAAAGCCAAGCATCTGATGGAGAACTGGCCGCTCTTGTTTCATTTGCAATTGCTTTTCCAGAAGGTTTTGTAGCACTCATAGACACTTATGATGTAAACAAGTGAGTTATTTTAATTTTTACAATAAATATTAGGCGATTCACCTAATTTATGTTATTAGGTGGTTCATCTAATATACCATAGCTAGTTTTTTGGTTTTTTTGCTTTAAATGTAATTTTTGGGATACTTAAGGGTATACAATTATTGTATATTTGTATTTTTTTTTTACAACTGATAATTAACACAATACACATATATGTGTATATTTTAATTATAATACACATTTTATAACAATTTTAACTAAAGCTAATTTTTTTGTTTGTGCTTTCATGTTTACTTACTCAAATTTATGGCATGTCCATTTTTGTCGAGTGACATTATAAAGTAATATGATTGAAGCTCTTAAATATTCCAAAACTTAGATTTTTAAATAACTATAAAAAATAATAACTAGGAATAAAAGAAATGGTTTAAAATTCTTAGTTATATATGGGAAATATAATAATGTTAGATAAGTTTAGATTACATACACAAGAAAAAGTTTATCATTGAGCGTTTCAGCAAATTTCAAGTTCTCCTTTTCCTTTAAAATGACCAAAACATAGCAATCATAAAAATAAAATCAAACCTACAAAAATTAGTCAGTGTTTTTTTTCTGTTCTAAATATTACAGGTGGCATTTCTTAGGACCAAAAGAACTACCTGTCATTTCAAGTTTTGGGTAAGAATTCCCATTATGCATTATTCGCATGTGTTTGACCTTGGGAAAAATGCTGATTGCTTTTTATGTGTTTGTTAACTCTAAATACAATAATAATATTAAAATTTTATTCCATATCCATAGTTCACATATACCCATTACAATTTTTACATTTACAGCATGTAAAAATCCACAAATCATTTTTGGTCATAAACGCATGCTTGATTAGGTTCAGTGGTTCGCACCGGTTGAAAATAATAACTATTCAAATATATAGTTATAGTCTTTAGAATTAGATTATTAATTTATATGATAGTTTATATAATATTATGGTATTTTAAATTCTTTTTTTAATTTTAGAAGTGGAATTTTGAATTTCTGTGCTGTAGCCTTGGCATTAAATGATCTTGGATATAAAGCTATTGGTGTTAGAATTGATAGTGGTGATTTAGCATATTTGTCAAATAAATCCCGTGAAACTTTTGTTAAAGTTGCAAGCGAGTAAGTAAATTGTTTATTTAAAAAAAAGAAAAAAAAATGTCAAAATAAGCTCTGTTAAAATTGTACAGATATAATATACCGTGGTTTGCTAATTTAACAATAATCGCATCAAACGACATCAACGAAGAAACTATTTGGAGTTTAAATGATCAAAAGCATAGTATTGACTGTTTTGGAATTGGAACTCATCTTGGTAAATAAAAATACATTTAAAATAATATTTATAACATTTTAAATAATAGTGGACTTAATATTTTGAATATAGTTACATGTCAAAGACAACCAGCTCTGGGTTGTGTTTATAAATTAGTTGAAGTAAATGGCACACCACGAATTAAATTAAGTCAAGATGGTAGTAAAATTACTATGCCTGGTAAAAAGGATGCTTTTCGCCTATATGGTGCTGATGGTATATACATTCAGGATTTTACATTTTTATAAATTAATACTATTTAGTTTAATCATTTTTAGGATTTGCTTTGATAGACTTATTGAAAAAGTCTGTTGAAGATCCACCTGTAGCCAAAACAAAACTTCTTTGCAGACATCCGTTTGATCAAAAAAAAAGAGCATTTGTAGTACCGTCTACAATAAAACCATTATACAAAGTAAACCTTAGATTCATAATCTTTTAATAACATATTAATTTATGTTTATTTATTTATTGTATCCTTATAGGTTTATTGGGAAAATGGACGTATAATGCAACGACTACCAGAATTAAGAGAAGTCCGAGAACACGTCAAAGAATCTTTAAGAACATTACGCCCTGACATTAAAAGAAATCTGAATCCTACTCCTTATAAAGTAAGTACTTTTATAAAATTATACTTTAAGTATTTAAATTTATAATAATATCTTTATCATTAAATAAATAGGTATCCGTGTCAGATGATCTATATGAATTTATGCATGAACTATGGATGCAAAACACTCCAATTGGAGAATTGTCATGATGTGATGTTTAATCTAAATGACCAACAGATATCAGATGATGAAATTAATTTCAAATTAATCTCAACAACACGCTTGACTGTGCACTTCACTTATACACAAGCTTTTAAGTTGTTTGACTAAAGAGAATTAATTTTGAGATTAAGGAATAAATAATATTATCTAACAATTTCTATATGAATATACATATATTTAACATTTAGGTGCCAATGTATTAATTACTTTTGAGCACAAGATATATTTTGGTTATTAAGTAGTGATCACAGTTTATATTATTCAAACTAAATTTGGAAAGAAATCATTAATTTTATTTCATGATTTTTAAGTATATTTAATTTAATTTATCACAAGAATAATGTATACAATGAACAAAAATAAATCAAACAATTTCTAGTCTTGACAATAATAATTTATACGAGTACTTAATGCAATTTTTTGTTTATTATTTTATTAATATTAATACCAGAGTGTATGGCATTCCTTTTTTTGTTTTAATTGTATTATTTTTGTGTTCACCTATTTTTTGTTGAAAAATAATGTTGTTAACACTATTTAAGTTTGTTTAGGTAAAAAATGTATGTAGATATTTAGAAAATACAAAAGTTAATTTTTGTATTTTTTTGAAAAGTTTATTTTTTTACTTGTGTAATTTTGTTGATTATTTTAATGTTATAGATATAAATTTTTTGGGTATTTTAGGTATTTAAATGTTGTTTTTTTTTTTGAGAGAGAGATCAAGAGAGCTTATACGTTGTTAATGTTTGAATCGTAGAATAATTACACATGTCTTTTTAGTATCTCAATCGGTGTTATATTATTATTATAAATTTCTTTAATAATCCCATCCTATTTTTGGATGTCTCCAAAATATTTCTCAATTGCTGTCTGAACTTGGAATTTTTGTACGGGATAAACTATTTAACAAAACATATTATTCATTAGTTCAGAAAATGTTGAAAGAATTTCTCTAGTATTTTACTTTTTTGAATGACAATATATATTTTTAATTTTATATTCCAAAGCAGAATAACATTCAGAGACTCAAAGTATCTCAATCGATAAAAATCAAATTTCGGACAAGTCATTTATTAACTATAAGTATTCATAGTTTAAGCAGAGTAGTGGTGGATCAAAAAATATTTTTCAGGATGACCCTATAAGACTCCATTTGACTCATTTAAACTTTAAACACTTGTTTGTTTTTCACATTAAATCCTATGTTAACTAAATGATAATTATAATTAAATGTAAAGTAAACATGTTTTTTTTTTTATATTTAAGCTACAGAGTAGTATCTTCATGTCTAGACACACCCACTTCACCTCTTGCTTAAAAAAAAAAATAGCCTAATATATTAGTATTTTACTTATTTCTATCAAAATATTTATATTCAAACTGCAAAAATTAAATTATTTTGTTAGATCAGATGACATGCTTCAAGGCATATTTTTAAGCAAAGTTTACAGTATATTATCGGGAATTATTCAAATTTCACTGGGTCATTAAGGAAAATTTTAGATGCCCCCAAAAAGTTAAGTCAGTGTTTATGAGATATGTATTGTATTGCATGCTATTTGTTAAAGTGGTTCACTGGCTGGTGATTTGAAATGATAAAATTCCTCATGGATGGAGACGAAAAACATTAGTATTTTCAATATTACAAATTCAATCGTGTTAGAGTAAAGAAATATTTATTAGATAAGAAATAAGTCTCACTAGCTTATTTGGGAATAAAATAATGACCTAGTTGCGTAGTATACTATTTAGTGTATTTGACTATGTACAGCTAACAGAAATAAAAGATTTATATTTTTAATTGAATATACTACAAATATATTTGTGATCTTGTTTTAAAACACTAAAACAGTGAATATTATTGCTAAAACCTAGAAATTATTTGTATAGTTTACGTTTATCAAAATATAAAAATAAAAACTAAAATTTGTAGCTATACATAAAAAGTAAGACAAATTTAATAGTTATTTTCTTTATTTAAATATACATTTCTTAATGTAACGTCTACTTTAAAACTCTACGAGACTTGCAGGACTAAATACAACACCACTTGTTAAATTATCTCATTACTAATATTGAGTACAACTATAGATAAAAAATAAAACAATTGTTTTTTAAATATTTATTTATTTTTCTGTGTAAAGATATATATAAAAATGTCTTAATGAAAATCACAATATTCAATTCTCTAAAATGTATTATTTGTATATTTACATAAATTTAGTTAAATCGGTAAAAAAGTTTTTAAAATTGTGATTTCCACTTTTAATCATAAGTTAGTAGTTAAGTGAGTAATACAAAATATACACATAAAACCAGTTTATAAGTTAGGTATAAATGTGATAAATAAAGTTACAAATATTTTTGATGAATAAAATAAATATATAAATAACTAAATAAAATAGTAGGTAGTAGTGTAGTACCATTTAATTTCAATGATCATGAGTATAATAATTAAAATTTAAAAAACCAGAATTTTACTTAATATAATATTAGTTTTTCTTTTAGAAAATATTATCACAATCAATTTATATTGAATAATGTATTAATTATAAGAATTTATAAAGTTAATTATAGTTACTTTATTTATAAATTCATTAATGTTTTGTAAAAACGGGTTAATATTAATGTAAAAAATATGAGCATTATGTATAGTGATGAGCAGGATATAAATTATATGGTTTAAACTTTAAAATATATAAATCAAATATTTCTAGGGCTATTTTGGACCATACACACTTATTACTCACTCATTATTTCATATATTTAATACAGTTAGCAATAATAGAAAAATCTAATTTTACTCAATATTAATTGTATAAATTGAAACATTGAATAATGAAATTAATTTTAAATTTAGAACATTTACATTAAAATAAATAATAATATTACTTTTTCACTCCTAATTCTATATAAATAAATGCTGAATAAATTTAAGATTATAAGTTGAATTCAACAAGTGAGTACCTATTTGTTTAAACTTTACCCAGAAGCTTCAATAATAATAGTATTAAGACCTTTTGGTCCAATTGTTGTCTTAAATTGTTCAGGTATTGGATATTCAGAATAATCTCCATCTGGCTTGGGAACCATTACATTCAATTCGGATGATTTAGATGTAACAATTTCAGTATTCAAAGAATCCTTGCTTAAATACATTTGGCAGCCATCTGTTTTATCGATTGTAATAGTTGGCACTTTACCTAATACCTGCATTTGAACTGACTGACAATTAATAAATTCAGCAGACGAGACTAATGAATCAAATACGATAGATGATTTTTTACAAGAATCCATGACAATTGAATTGATTTTGTTCTTTACTGTGATCGTGGAATTTACACATTTAAATATGTACACCACATTATTCATTTCAGCATCATCAACTACAAGATTAGTATTGTTCTTTTGGTTTTCGATAAGCCACTTTTTACCATCACGAGCAAATACTGGAGGTTTTTCAACAACTGGTTTAGGTGCTGACACACTTGATGAACTGCCAATCACAGCAGGGGCCGGTCCACTAACTCTCATGCTAGGATTTTTATGGGTTTGCATATCAGAAGATACTTTTTTCAAGCCTTGAAACAAATGTATTATTTGTAAATAAATAAAACTCAATAATACTGATATTTACCTTTAGTGATATCAGCACCACGATTAATTTCTGCAAATAAGGCGTTGCGATTAGTAGCATCCGGATCAGCAGGAGCTAAACATAAATCATCCATTGGTGGCAATCCACATGGTGGTGGTGGGGGTGGAGGACCTCCGGATGGTTTTGTTCCAGCTTTTGCCCAAACCAATCCAGTAGTATGGTGTTGTTTGACATAGGCTTGAAGATCAACTAAAAGTTGGACCCAAGTTCTAGCCCACTCAACATGAGTTTTGTTCCTAAGTAATAATTTTCAGATATTAAATACAAATAATGAACTAAATAAATGAGTGGCAAATACTTTTCTTTCCATTCTTTAAGCACGCGATTTGTGTAAAATTGACCAGTATCATTGCTTTCTTTAACATAAGGAGCAGGAGTAGGGGACTAAAAATTAAAAACATTATGTAATACAAGTGGTTCCAAAATGATCCAACTAATTAAAAAAAAAATGTACTTGTTGTAAAATTTGAGTAATTCAAGTTAGGATAAGTTTTAAAGGTTAGCAATTGCACTTAGTTTTTGTTAAAATGTTTAATGGCCTTTATTACTTGCATGGCACTGTTCACATCTTAGCTTCAAATTCTTCATAAATCTGCTGAAACATATGGATCATCCATAATTAAATTGGTGGTACCTAATCTGTAATGAAATGTTTCAGTTCAAGATTTCTCAGAAGGTGGGGTAAATAAATAGTACCTTTTATTTATATTTTAAGAAAAATATTGTATGTTACAAAATCTGGAGAAAAAAAACTAGTACTCGCAAAACAAAAACATTAATATTAATATTAAGTGTGTGCAGTGCAATAAATGGGAATACATTGAACATTTGTTAACATAGTAACAAAAAATGTATGTAATTATTAACCTTTAAGACTTATTCCAACTTGAAATTACTTAAATTTAACAATAAATACCCATAATTTTTTTGTAATCACATGAATATTTTATTACTAACCACAGCAACCCAACCTAATGCAGGTATACTTTCACTGATGGCACTGAGATGATTGAAAAATGGAGACCCACGATTTTTCTCTCTTAGTGTTTGGATCTCTTGGATTTTTGTACTGGTAGGAAGTAATAGCTTTTGTTTATCACTTTCACTTGGTGCACTATGTTCACTGGCATATTTGATGAATTGAAACTCAGCTCTAAGCAATTAAATGTTTAGAATAATTATAAATCAATAGTTTATTTTTAAATAATATTGATATAACTTACTGAAACGCACTAAGGACAAGTGCAGCCTGAGTGGCTACATCACCGCCAATTTGATTGGATAATTGAACAAAAGTGGTCAAAGGACCAAGAATTAGATCCTCAAATCCTTGTACACTCATGATGAAAGATCAAACGCTAAAAAATAAACAGTGGTATAAATAAAATTTATACATAGTAACATATTAAGCATTTTAATGTATTACTATTATAATATGTGTGTGGGTGAGTTAGAAAAGAAGAGGTATCTAAAAATAGTAGAATGTGTTATTCATATGTTTGTCTTATGACCTAGATTTAATTGAGTGTTCAGAAAATAACATTTATTTTTATAGGTATAATTTGATTAATAAATTAAATACCTAGACATTTCCAATTTAGTACCAACTAATCAAATTTATTTAAGAATTTGGGTTATAGATATATATATTAGTTTATTTGTATGTTGTGAACCTTTTAAATTTAATTCTAATAATTATTTTAACTTTTTATAAAAATAATATTATAATTGTATGTGCCTTAGATAATGTACTATAATGACTATGTATTATATGAATAAATTAGAATTAAAGGATGAAGCTAGGTAATACCAAGAGGACAATTTAAAGAAGTGATTATAAAAGAGTAGTTATTTAACTAAAGCTAATTAAAAAAAAGGAAAAACTGCTTTGAAGAAAATTAAGTTTCAATCAAGGTACATTTTGAACAATTGTTTGAATGTTATAGATTCATCGCTACAAAATTTAATATTAGGTACAACATATCACTATTCTGCAATGAGGTAAATGATTCAAGCCAAGTGTCCTATAATAGATACCTAGTTTTTATTTCATATTACTATTTTTTTTTTCAAATATCTAAAATTAAACATACAGTAGGCCAACAAAACTTCTTGGCAAGTTTTCCTTAGCGTTGATGAATAATATTACTCATATAAATTTAATTATTTAATCTATCCTTATCTAACTTAGTATTTATATATTTTTATTGGAACTCATAAGATACATTTTATAATGGGTATAGGTATATCAACATTTACTTTCTGTAAATGTTCAATAATTTTGGTTGTTAATTAAAACAATGGTTAATGATACATCTATACATTACTGGTAATGCATATTATTTTTAGATATTTTGAATTTTCCAATTTTCGGAGAAAAAAAAATAAAAAATAAAATATGTTTTGTTATGCTGTGTTTTAAAAGATAAATAAATAGAACAGTTTAAGTTATTATTTATTAAGTATTTAATACTAGTATGTCATATTAAAATTAAATAAAAGTACATTTTTTAAGCAAACAAAAACCAGGACGATGTAAATTAAACAATATGGTTCATATTTTATTATAAGTATAAGTTTGTTTTGTAAAAATTGGACAGCAAAAATGTATTAAGCATAAATGCACAAATTAATAATGGTAGATACTGAATTATGTTGACCTCAATAAAATTCCACGTATACTCAATCACTATACCATTAATTAAGTTTAAATATTGACATTAAAATTAGCTATTGTTTACTAATCGAGATTAATAATTTTGTATGTTTATGTTATTTTAAAATACCATTAAATTGTAATAAAAAATATAGTAATCGTTTTCAAATAAATGTAGTTGGGTAGGGCCATGTTTGTAAACCACTAGATACTAGAATATGAATAAATAATGATATGTACCTATACCTAATATTGTTTTATAAATAATTATCTATGTTTTATGATGAATTAAATATGGAGTTTTATATTTTCCTAAATAAATTGTCATTTTATTATGTTTATACAGAAATAATTAATCAGATAAGATTTTAATTTTATAATTCTGGTAGGTACATATGCTCTAAATTTTTGAGGCCTAAAACCATTTTTAAACTGAAAGCTGTAGTAACAGTTTTGGAGTAAATCCAATTTATATAATACAATTAATTGGTATGCTTACACTTCACGTTAAAACAATGCACATAAATCAGTGGAACAATATTACTGTGCAAAAATAAGCATAAATAGATAGGTAGTCGTCAAATTCGGGCATAATAATATAATGTACCCACGACCCATATTATATTATTGAAAATATTCGAATTGATGACTCACCTGGACAATGACTATAATAATATGATAATATCGATGATGCAGAACCGACCGGCTTCACATAGGACGATCGACGATCATAGACTGGCGAGTAGCTAGTCGACGTCCAATGGCTGATCCCCGGGGATCGAACGACGAGAGAGGGAAAATGAAATACTAATAAGGTAAAAAAACTAAACAAAAAATGTAATCCAACAAAAGCGAGAATATTATTATTATTATTATTGAAAGTATTGACTGCGAAGAGCGAGGCCGAAGAGCTTGGTGCTGCAGCTAGAGTTGCTACGTTATCTGTCACGATTCGCCGAATCACGAAATATCGCGAATTAGCCGACTGGTGTTGCCAACATGACGGGAACAAGAAGTGGGAAGATCTATGAAAACGAAAGCTGTTAGTTATAATAAATTGCTATTATAGTATTATGATCATCACCGTGAGAAAATAGAATAAATAGATATATTTTGTCGTGACTAATGACCATATTAATTTATTTTTATTATTATTAACTGTGATAAATTAAAAGAAAATAATAAAACCTGCATTAAATGTAAACACTCGATTTTATTACTATTTTACTATTTTTCACTTTTTTCTTTGTAGCGAATAAATAATGTTCATTTTTGATTGTGCAATAGTTCAACTATACATTACCTTTAGTATTGGTCCTTCACGCAATCACGCATATAATATTTCAGTAACTATACTTATTTTAGTTTATGTATTTTATTAAGTAGAAGAAGCCACACAGCTACAACTATGCCGGAAGGATATTGTGACTTTACTCAGTGAACCTTGCGTACAAATAATAATTAGAGGCATTCCAGCTTATGGTTCTAGAGAAAAATATATTATTAAATTAAATTGACGTTGAAGGCATAATTATCATTAATATTGTTAACATGTGTTAACTCAATAATTGTTACAGTTATGGAAAAAATTGTAAGAGCTTTTTTGTTATAAATTGTATTATTAAAGCATTAGTATTATGAAAATATACAACTTGTACAGAAATTATTATAGTTGCACTTTTATTATCAAATAAAAATGATTCATTGCATAAAATAACTAAAAAAGTTAGGTAGGTAAAATTTTTTTTTAATTTAATATTTTTATATATACCAATGGCAATTCTGTTTTTATTAAGTGAAAAATAAGAGTTACTTTTTGTAATAATTATGAATTTGAGGACAATATGTTCTTTAGAACTTAAAAATAAGCAAGCATTTAAACTCCGTGGATTTACTTTATTTGTACATAATATGATATATTCAGGACGAAACAAATTTGAGGGTCAATAAAATAGATATCATGAGCTGAATTTTTGTTATAGTCTGCCACCGACCACATTTCGCAATATAAATAGAAAAGTTGTTAGTGTTTTAATTTTTTTAAGTGTCAACACTTAACAGTCAAAAGTGGACTGCATCAATATATTATTAATGATGTTTTAGTATTTTATTTTTATAAGATAATATTACTAAATAATGATGAAGTATATATCTATAAACTAATACCTATATACAAACATAATAATTAATAGGTGTACCTAGTACCTAGGTAATTATTAGTATTTAGTCTCATGTCCTAATCTGATAAAAATTTATTGGTGCATATCTACAGTGTTTGATTTGGAAAAAACTAGAAAGGGGACTCAGCGGATGTTGAATGAATGAGCGTTCCACACGAAATTAACCATCACATTACTGTGGGAGGGGGCAAAGCTCGGACACCCATCTTTAGTCATCCATCACACAAAACAATATTAGATTCATTCTACAAAAATACATAAAAAGAAAAATACATTTATTATTAATAACATTTTTTAAAAACATCAAATTGGTGAATAGAAAAAGAAAACGAAACGAAACTTAAACTAAGAACTAAATAAATAAGCTCATAAATGTTGATACGAACTATATCTTCATTTTGGATACATCTGCATATATTTTGTCACTTTTAATCTATTATAGCTTTCAACGTAATGATTTAGTTTAAACAACTGACGGGAGGTCCGATATAATTTAGGAAAATTAATGAAGATAATATATACGAGTATGTCCTGTAGTCAAAGCATCTCTTTTTAATGCAACTATATTGTTCATCGCACTGAATGATTTATTACATTCAAAGGAGGAAAATAAATATTTTGGTTTTTAGGTGTATTTTGCATCAGAAAAACTGACGATTTACAAATTTACTAGTAAATGTAATGTTTCCCGCGTTTCGTTTTAATTAATATAGAAGGGATACGCTAAAAAAATTTAAAAAGAAGGGGGACTCCATCTCCCTGCGTCCTCAAAATCAAACATTGAGTACGTATATAAACGAAGATTTTTAAAAAATATTTGTATTTTGTAATGCGAGGAACTTTATATTACACTTTCAACTTTCAAATAAGCTTTTTGCCTATACCCAGTAAACAAATATACATATATTAAACGTATAATATACGGATACGAATCACCAAAGTTACGTATAATATACGAATATATTTAGTTGATAATAAGTAGAAATCATGGATATTCTTGGGTAAAAAATATTCAACGTATATTATGCGTGTAATATACGTAAATTCCACTATAGAAATACACGTATATGATTAACGTTAATTAAACGCAATTTTACCACAGAAAATATACGAATATGTATCAACGTATTTTAAACTTACTATATTCGTATATTCTTATACGTAAATCGATTTAAGATCGACCAACTACTAATACCTCAATAATATACGTATTATTGACGTATATTATACGAATATTAATTACGTATATATATATATACACACACCAACATTATCCTTATTTTAAACGTAGATTATACGTGCTGTGTTGAATGGGTACCTATATGGCTACATAAATATAACAATTTATCTAATATATTATGGGGAAAAATTAAAATATTAAAATAGTTTAAGACGTTTAAGTAATTTGAAAATTCCATTGTGTTTATAGATTAAGAAACTATAGTAAAAATAGCGGATTATTTCCAGTTTTATGATTACAATTTTTCGAATTTTAATAAAATAACTAAAATTGATTGATATTTTTTACTTCCTAATGTAACAACTTACTATAAAATATGATAAATTTTATATAAATATGTATAAATAATTGTATAATGTGGCTATGTAGTATATTTTATGAAATATTTAAGTGATAAAAATAACTTATTAAGAGGGCTTTTGTAACTATTTACTTTTCAAGTGTTCTAACTTAGAAATAAAATTTTATTAACACACGTATATTATTGAAAAAAACTTAAAAATATCAATCAATTTCTCAAAAAGAGTCAAAATATTTTTAATGTTATATATGTCTTTAAAATTAAGTTTTTAATGTTACTCCTTTTAAATTATAACTAAATAATAAAATTGAGTTTGCTTAAATATTCTTATTTACCTATATATATAATTTTTTTGTTAGGTTTTCCTAATTATTTTGAAAAGTTAGACAGTTTATTTTTCGTTTCGGATTAATATTAAGATATAAAATTACATTAAATTTGGAGAGTTAATTATTATTTGGGCTATGTATTAGTGATTATTAATTAGGTATAGGTATACTTTATTACACTTAAAATTGTACATAGTTTGTTTTTTTTAAAAATAAAATGAAACCATTTGATTTTAATATGTAACAATTTTATTACATTAAAACTTATGTAATATTTAAGTGACTGAAAAAAAATTGATACTTCCCCTTCTGTCTGATCATAACTAATCCCGATGACCATTAACCCTATCGATATTGAATGTTGTTAGCAACGACTATTGGACAGCGGGGTCATCGGCGTTTCTTGCCACCCAGACAAGATATTTTAATTCATAGTGTCAAATATTGAGGTAGGTACATATCATCATATTTAGTTGTGTGTTTTTTTTTTAAATTATAGATAAATATTAATGAATTTAATTGAAAATTTAAATGAAACCTCATGTACAGAAATGTCGAAAAAATTTTCAAAAAAATGATGTATTTGGCTTAGGGCCAAATATGTGCTATGTTAATTATAACCATCCAAGGAGTAAGTAAAAAAAATAATATATTGAATTTAAAATTTATTTTTCAAAACTATTATTTTAGCGTTACCTATGAACCAATACCAAATTAAAAAACTGATTAAGGACGGAAATGTGGAGAGTTTGGAAGAAAAGTTACTGAATGGCGAAGGCTATAAATTAATTGGACACTATTCAACAAATCCTAAAATCAAAGCGTTTTTGCAATCAGTTCCGATTTATTTAGTAAATATACGGTTATATTTAAATGATCATACAATTTATTTCAATCCTTTAAATTATAGTTAAGCGTAATTGTCCACATCATTATTAAAATATAGTGATTTGTATTTAATTTTTTATTTTACAGGGAAGTAAAAATTAATTAAAATATTTAGGTTTTAAAATGCAATGATAGGTATATTTTATATTTTAAAGACTATGAAGATTTTTAAACGTTAGATTTTAAAATATTAGTACATTTAATACTGCAGTAAATTTATTTTTAACAATACTGAGATCAAATTTAAAACTTTAAAACTTCATAGCTTAAAGTTTAAACACATTATATAATGTACATAATAATGTACTAACATAAAATGAAGACACCTGAATTGCACATTAAGATATTTTAGTTTAAAATTAAAAAAAAAATTAAATTACAAATTAAAAATTATTATTATTATTATTTTCTGTAAAATAATCTATAGCAAAAATAGAAGATTGAAAATTTAAAAATCAAATGCTTATAAAAATGTTTTTAATATTATTTTTTTAATTACTATAAGAAAAAATTGTGTATTACTTTGATATGTTATATTCAATTTTCAAGTTTTTTTTAGTAAAAATAAATAAATTATATTACAAATAAAAATCGTATTATATATAAGTTGAGTATGCAAGCTAAAATACGTAAAAACTTATTAAATAGAAAAGAAAGATAAAAATGATCAAAAATATTTTAAAAAAAATGATACCTAGAATTATTAATATATTTTATATTAGGTGAAAATTTTAAGTCTTTATAAATACTTGTTTTTGAATTACAACATTAACACAAAATTGAATTTGTAAAAAAATGGTATTGCGTGAATATTTTCGTTTTTTTTGTAATTTTATAATTTTTTTTCTTGATTATTATGTATGAAACATGAAAATTTATATTTATTACTTTTATAGTCCAAACTAGATATAATTTCCTACCAGAACCCTTATAAAGTTGAAAATCAAAGCATTTTATCAACAATAAAATATGTCTTCAAACACACACATCATTTTAAAACTTATACATTTTATCCTATTCATTTTATGCAGTATAGACAGTATAGTGCAACCAGGATTTTTTCAAATGGGGCGTCCGCCAGTAGCGTATACAGTAGTTTCCCAATAAATTTCCAAATTTGTTAGTACACTATGGATATAAGTTACGGTTCAAGGGGGGTGTTCAGACACCTAAAACACTCCCCTCGATTGCGCCACTGATTTTATGAATAATTATTAACTTATTTAAAATCCTAAATGGGTAATATTTAAGTTGTACTTATACGTTTTTATAACTAACATTATGGTTTATTGAAAAATAACCATTGAATATATATATTGTAATAAAATACTATAAACATGATTATATCCGATCAACTATATGCAATTTCGAAACCACAAATCGAAGCGATAAACAGAGTAATACTTTTTTTAAAAACCAATAGATATATTATAATAAACTAATTTAGATATTAATAATTGTAAAAGTGTAAAAGATAACAAAAAAAATGTAAGTATAGTGATTATAGGTTTAATAATAATCGTTGTATAGGTATGTAGTGTAGTATGTATATATTGTATATATATTATTACGTATTTACGTCAACAAATTGTTTGAAATAAGATTAATACAATTTATAAATATAAATTTTAAATAGTTTATACTTGATTATAAGTATAAATATTTGTTTTCTTTGATTAGACTAGTATGTTTGAAAACGATCAATACTGATATTGTAGGTCAGAAATGTTATGTTTAGTTAAACGTACATATTGATGAATAACTTATATAAATATGCATTTATAATAAACGTCATAATTTAAAAGTCGATAATATAGAGACGTCATCTATCAAGTCTAAAAATGTATTATTAAGATATTTCAGGGTTTAATTTTGATAATTAAATAAACCTATAAAAGACTCCCCTCCCTCTAATTAAAAACACTTATTTTTTCTGACATATCTATTAATTGTTTGCCCTTCTACCATCAAAACCTATAATATTTTATGCCATATATTTCACTTTAAATTAATTTAATAAGTGATTCGTGGATAGTCCTTTTTATATGTCTCATTAAATTATCCTTAAGATTAATACATAAATGTTAAAACTTATTTATGATTTCGATAAAATAAAAATTATATATTTTCTATTTTATTTTTTTTTCTTATAGACAATTGATGCAAGTTTTTAACTTTTGTTAGTAAATATTTAAATTCTTAGTTAGGTAAGGAGATATAATTTATTTTTATTCCTATCATATTTTAAATTTAAATACAAAGATAATTCACCTAACTATATTTAATACAAGTAATATTTAAGTTAATCAAACATTTTTAATAAAATCAACAATAAGATAACCGTATTGATAATTAACTAACTAATTAACTAAAGAAGGAATAACTTAGTTGTCGTTAATACTCATTTTAAAATATTAAAATATGTACATTATGTAGATACATCGATATTTTTTAAAGCTGTTTAGAGTGATAATAAATGTGATTTTGACGTAAATAATTGTATAATTTGCAAATTATCAATTTTGAAATAAAATATTATATATTATACATATTTCTATAAGAAATATTTATATTCTATGTATATTAAATCAATTTAATTCATTACTTCGAATGTAAAAATAATTGTAAATAGTTAGAAATAATCATAACAACAGAAGTCGTTACGGTTGGACGAATTTTAAGATGATATATTTTAGTTTTCTGTATCTACTATAATGTGCCATTAAATATTATATATCCATAATAAACGTGTATAATTTAGAAACTTTGATCTAAATAATTTTAATTTAAAGGTTTCATTTAAATAATAATTTTTAATTTAAATAAATTTAATTTAAAAGATCCAGTTATATAATGTTCCTATAGTAAAATATAATTTATGTTTTTCTATCAGTGGATAGTGATATAAAGTGAATAAATAATGGTAAATAATTATAAATACCAGGTGATTCTTTTATAATGAACTATTCATTATTTCAAAAACAATTAACGTTTTTCAAAATATATTTTTTTTAAATAACTGTTTTTGAAAAAAAAATTCTAAAAAATTCTATTTTTACTGCTTTAACTTTTTTTACCATTTTACTTTTTTAATATTATATTCCGAAGTTGAATATTATTTGGAATATTTCAATAGGTATAAATCAAATTTCGAACGAGTATATTGTATAGTTTATGATTTATAGGAATTTAAATGTTTAAGGAGTGATGAGTGGAGAAGTGGACCACAATTTTGGGGGGTACTTCTGAGTGCTCCATTTATCCACTTGTCTATATTTTAAATACCTATATCATAAATTACTCCTCCAAAATTTGATTTTTAGTTATTAAAATACTCCAAATAATATTTTGATTTGCAATATAATATTAAAAATATTGGTTTTTTTTTATTGTTTATTACTTATTATGTAAACAAATATTTTTATTAACATTAATAGTTTTTAAAATAATTAATGGTTCATAATAAAAAAATCACCCTGAATACTGATATTATTTGTATTACATTTGATAATTTGCCAGTGGTGTTTTAGGCCCGTATGGATATGCTGCAAGATTCTGCCTGTAAGGGAAATTTAAGAGATATGCAAGTATTATTAGAGAATGGAAACACGTCAAGAAATATTTATAAAATTCCTCCTGAAAAATTAGTTTGCAGTAAAGATTTAAATGGAGTAACTATATTGCATAAAGTCATATATTATGACTTTTTAGATATTGTCGAGTGGCTCGTGAAAAATTATCCACAAACTGTTCATATTAAAGATAAAGTAATAGTTTCAATATTAATTAAATATAAATTTGCTTAAGTTACTATCTGACCTAACAATACTATTTAGTAATATTATACCTATTTATATATAATTATTTATAAAAAGTTATTCATATTTTAAATTATAACTTTGAACTAATTAGAAAGGTTAGATAGACTTAATTGGTAGAAATATTTTTAATATCGTTTAATAACAGTTTTCCTGAATAATCATTATTGTAATAATATTATTATTATTTATATTTTATAGTATTAATTAAATTTTTTTTAAAATTTGAACTTTTAAAAAATATTTTTTTTTGTAGTATCTTATTTAAAATTAGAGTTATTTTATATAACTGATGTTTTTGATTTTTAGACTTTAAGGATTCCATTGCATTATATATGTTCCTGTTCAGAAGTTTCACGGGTTTGGGATTTACTGTTAGAAGCTGGTGCTGATCCTAACTCATTGGATATAAATAATAAAACGCCAACTTATTATTTAGAGTATAGTGAAAATATTACATTGCCAAATAATTATAAAAGTGATGGTTCAGATCCAGGTAATTTGATTTCTGTTATAACTAATTGATAATATTATATTTAACAGCTTTAAAAAATTATCGTGATGTCTATTAATTCAATTATTAAAGAAAAAAAATAATATTAATAAATACTTTAATGTTTATATGTAATTTTAACATTGTAGAAGTAGTAATTAAATAAAATGGTAAAAAGGTAGGCAAGTGGGTATCGCTCTGCTGTATGTTAGAGATGGAGAGTAGTTCACTATAATGAATGTGTTAAATTTGAATGCAATGAAAGGTATCATTGTATATGGAAAACGATTCTGAATGGATTTGATTTGTCAATCTAGGATAATTAGTAGGATATATTATATTATTACCTATATTTAAATTGCAATATGTCGTTATTTTACGCGAATTCGTAAAAAATTAAATTTTATACGCTCATACAATTTTTTCTATATTGACGCTAAAATTTTTTTTATAGTTACTTGAAGGAAAATTTATGGATAACCTTATATTGAGTTTTTTAACCTTAGGTATAAATCACAAAAATTTCTTGTAAATTTTCGAGATTTTGATATAAATATCATAAAATATGAACATTTGAACTTTAAATGCTTATAAACAAAAATTGTGACTAACGATTTTTTATTTTTTTTTACTACGATAAGTACAACTTATAATAAACCTTGTGGCTTGTATTAATTTTTAAAGATTTTTTGGAAAGCCAAATTTTTTTATGGGCATTTCAAGAAAAAAAAAATTTGAAAAATCGAAAATTTCAATGGCCTATAAATAGTTTAAAAATGTAATCGTAAATAGATAACGCTAATATAAACATTTGGTGAAAATTTCAAGTATTTATAATGATTCGGTTTTGAGTTACAGCAAAATCAAAAAATCGATTTTGTCGAAAAGAGGTTATGCGTAAAAATTCCCATTGTTCTGTTACTTTTTCAGGGGTTTTCCTGACGCTTTTGAAAATTACTAGAAATTGTTTACTTTCGACCTCTCAAAGTACCAACTAGATTCAATTTCCTTTATAAAGAGTTGCTGAAGTAAAAAATCCAAGCATTATTTCTATTCCAAAACGTGATGACAGACACAAAAAAAAAACAAAAAAAACACATCATTGTAAAATCAATACATCATCATCACTCCGTTCAGAATCTAAAATAAAAAAACAATAGATTTTATTTGAATACATTAAAAATATTCAAAACAGTTTTTATTATTTTAAATCAGATTATTATATTGTTATGTTTTTGTATTATCACACATGGAAACTATTTAGTATTTGTATAGTGTATTTTATATTGGGATAAATGATTTGGGACTTAAGTATATTTTTTTTTTTTAAATGTTATGTTTATACAATTTTGTATATATTTAATATAATATACATAAATATACCTATGCATAAAAAATACTTATCTGTAAATTTGTTCTAGTGTCTAGTATGTCGTATGTGATTATAGTCTTCTGAAATACTCAATTTATTTTTGCATAGTAATTGCCATTTGTCATATTGCTTTAAAAATTATCTTTTTTTACTAACATTTTTTTTTAAATTTTAAAATTATTTTAAAGTTACTTAATATATATTTGTTTTATTTAAAATTATTTATTGTTATTCATCATATTTAGTATATTTAGTAATATTAAACATTTGAATGCCGATATGTAGTTAAATTTAAAAATGTGTTTAAAAAATAAATTATTATACCTATACGTATAATATACATTATTATGGTCAGCGTTGAGAGGAAGTTATTAGATTTTTGAGTGGAGTGATGAATGTTTTATAACTATGGGTTTTTTTTTTAGTATTTATTTATTTATCTATTTATTATTATTTTTTGTTGTTATAGGAAGACACTATAGAAATAGAACATTAATGCTCAGATCATATACTTTGAGGGGGGATTTTTGTAGAAAATTGAATCTAGTTTATTTTTTGATAGCTTTTTATAATTGATTTTAAAATGCGTTTATTTTCATGAGTTTATTTTGAATTTTTTTGTTGATGCAATAGCAACTAGAAAAACGTATATTTTAAATTTGTTTTAAAAAAAAATATCTAAAAATTATAAAAGCATTGAACAATTTTAAATTAAAGCTCTATTTTCTAGATATATGTTACTAATTTAATACAAAACTTCATTCAAAAATATTTATTTTTTAAATTAAGTTTTTCGCTTACACGACTGTGAATTAAACTTTTTGTTTTAAAACTTTTACATTTTATTGGTATGTATGGTTTATGCTCGTCAGAAAAATAATGAGTTACGATTAGGTTAGGTTAGGTTGCTTAAGTAATTTGATTTGATTTTTTTATTTGATACTTTTATAATTTATAAGTTATTTTAAATTTCAATCTATATTTTGTAAGATTGGTTGATTGTATTTTCTTAATCCATTTAGAGGTTCCTATTAAAGCTTCTAACATTCGAATATGGATACACGAACGTAACATAAAACAGCTTTCAAAGGTTATTTGGTCTGGACTGGGAGATAAGTTGTTGACTGAGACTAGCAAACAAACAACAGTGAACAAGTTTTTGAAAGCGGTGCCCTATATAATGGTAACTTAAATTTCTATACTTTTGTCGAAATACATTTTTTTACTATTGCTTTTTTTCGTTTGTTATAGGGTATTATCAAGGAAATCCATAAAGCTGTTATTGACGATAATCTTGAGTTATTGAAAAAATTGAATCGTGATCCTGTTCCTATAGACGTTTTAGCTAGTAAAGACAAGAATGGATTAACTCCATTACATAAGGTTGAAATAAAGTTATGCTTACAATTAATTTTATAATAATGAAGCCAATTATTTTTCAGGCAGTAGGACTGGGTCGTCTAAGTATTGTAGATTATATAATAAACAAAAATCCTAAAACTGTAAATATAAGAGATAATGATGGAAGAACACCTTTACATTATGTTTATATTTCTCCACCGAAACATATTATACCTATGTATAACAGACTCGTTAAAGCAGGAGCAAATGAAAACGTGATTGATAAGGTTTGTTGTCAATGGCTCAATACTTATGTTATACATACATTAATTATCATTAAATTTATACAATAAATCAATTATTCCAATAATTTATGGTGCATTAGCAATTTTTATGTATAACATGATTTAGTGATTTAAAGAATTATGAGATATTTTTTTTTTAATCATCATTTATAAAATAAATATTTTTTTTGAATTTAAATGTAAATAATTTTTTGATAATCTGGCATAACACACTATAATAATATGATAATTTATGTTTTAATCTATATATTATGATTTATAATGTATATTGGATACTATATTATCATGTTGACCTATGTACAACGTACAATAATTGATGTTATCTTATATATTTATGTATAAATATTATTAAATATTATTCACATAGATTTAAATTATTTGTATTTAATTACACTTCATGTTGATAAAAAACATATATTCCTTTTTTTTTAAATTTAAGAATGGTAAAACTCCTAAAAGTAATGGTGTGAAGATAAGTGACATTCCTAATGATTTATTAACCATTTTACCAAAAGCACCAAGAATTGCATCCGAGTTTCCGGCTTCTTGGGATTGGAATATTTTCTATGAGCCTGTTGAAAAAACTGTAAAAAAATTAAATTCTAAAAATGCACCAACTCAAGTATGTATTCATAATATAATATACTATAATTGTTTTAAAAACTTTTCTTTATAAATGTTTTAATGTTTGTTTAGGAATCTAAAATACAAACTAATTCAACTACTAGTGGTACAACAAAAAAAAATCCAACAAATATTGATTTTACCGGCAACGCTGAAATCACAAATGATGTGGAAGATATTGACAATATTAATATTGCAAAAAATGATGCTGAAATTACAAATAATGTTGAAAATATCAATAATACTGATGATGTTGATACAAGTGAAAAAAATGATCCTAAGAAAAGGGTTAAAAATTATAATTCTTTAAATATTCAATCAGAACCATTAAAAATTGATGATAATATTGATAATAGTGAAAATAATGATCCTAAAAATAGAGATAACAATTTTATTTCTTTATACTCTCGATCGGAATTTCAAGACATTGACAATGTTGATAATAATGAATATAACAAAAATAATAATCCTGATAATGATAATGGATACAAAAATTATATTTCATTATATAAAAAATCAGAATTTCAAGACATTGTTGACACAAAAAACATTGTTTCAAAACCGAATAGTCTTACGCTGGGTGAGGTTAGACAAGCATTGAATAATGGGTCGCTGGAAGACTTTTTACCTATAAATGGCCCGATGTATAAAGATAATAGCTTAAATGATACTAATAAAATAGAATATACTGGTAATAACCTATTGAAGTCTACTAAAAATCAGGTAAAATATTTATATATATATATAATATAATTATGTAAATAAAAACTTTTTTTATTATAATAGACGAGTTTTTAGATATTAAATTTAGGAAATAGTAATATAAATTGTTTATTTATTGAATAATTATTTTGTATCTATCTACTTAGTAGTATTATCAATGTTTAGGTAAGTAGTCATATAAAAAAGATACTAATGTGTAAAATGTGCAAAAGTGTCTGTAGCAAAGTAGGCAAAAAATGGTTTTAGGTATTTTAATGTAATGGTTAAACTGATTAATAAATTCATTAAAATTAGAAAATTATTTCTAGATAAATTCATGTATTTATACATAATATGTTACAACGTTATGATATCAATCTAGTAAAAAATTAAATTTTTTTTCTTAAAATTTTGCTATCTTGAATTAACATAATTACATTATTTAACAAAATATTAGACAGGTATTTTTATTTACTAAAATACAATGTTTATATAAAAAACATAGATGAGTTTGTCTATACTTTGTGTATTGTATATTAGTGTATGAGATTTAATTTTAGGTGACGACAATCTCTGATTCGACCAGAAACACAGGTTTTGACGTCTTAATAAGAATACTTTTCAAACATATTTAGAAATATTTATTTTAGTATTAGTTATCATTTGTATTTAAAATTCGTATTCGAATACTTTTTTTAAAAGTACTCAAAATATTTAATAAATACTTTTTCAGTTAAATAAATTTGATATTGAAGTATTTATACGTTAATAAAAATACATACTTAATCTTATATTTATAAATATAATAAAATATAGAATATATAAGTTAAATATTTAATACATTCATTAATAGGTTTAAAAATTTCAGATTCGGGGATGATCAGGTTAGCTATTCTTGTTGTCTGCTAATTTTATTAAATCTTATAATACACTATTAAAATTATGACAAACCATTATTTTAGAAACAAAATTTAAAATAGTTAAATACGTAAATATTGGTCATTAGCATTAGCATTGAATAGTAAAACGAAAAAAAAAAACCATTTTTTACTATTCTAAAGTAGAAATACGAAAAAAAAATATTTTTAGAGTATTTGTCAAAAATTATTTAAAATCGGGTTTCGTAGACTTTCGTTGAAATAATTTAATTTTTGATGACCAGCCACAGTTGAAAAAATACTTAACTTTTTTGTTAATTTTAGCATTTAGCAAAATGTAAGATAGGTGGTTGTTGAAACAATAAAGTGACGTTCCAGAATCCCGATATTTGGCATACCGATTGCCACTACTTTGTGCAGAAAACTGTCACTTGAGGTTAACCTTATATGATATACTAGGTATATGGCTAAGGATAATCTGAAATCCAACATTTGTATTAAAAATAAAAGAACTAGATACTTTTTAACGTTTAAAAGTATCTAATATGAATATCTTATAATATTCTATCTTTTTTGTGTTTAGGAACGTATAAACTCAGCTCAAATAATAGTAAAACAAGGTAGCTTAGAACAAATTGCTGACTACATTTTAGATGGTAAATATGAAAAACTCGTAGGAATAACTTCAGAGAATCCAGAAATCCAAGATTTTCTTGATAAAATTCCATTTTATGCAGTAAGTAATCAATTATTACCAACCCAAATTATAATATTTAATTTTTATGTAGGTACTTTGCATAAAGTCAATAGTTATAATACATTTTGTTGGTATTGAAATTTATGCGAAAAGGTTTAGGTAAGGTTATATAATATATAATTTTAACTTTAAAAAAATTGATATTTTGATTTTTAATTGATTAAATAATTCAATAAATTATGAAATTTCAAAGAAACAATAAATTATTGAATTTAAATAAAATTTATCTTAAAAAATACGTCTATTTTTTAAATAAAAGTCTATTATTATTATTACCTTATCTTTTTCCAACGTTCTTCAAAACATTAAATTTAAACATAAAATATATAAATATATATTACGATTTTCAGAATAAAATTGATCAGATTCATCGTTACTGTGCTGTAGGAGACTTAGATGAACTAATTCAGCTTCTAGATCGAAAGAAGTTCTGTTTAGCTCGTGAATCTAGAAGTGGCTTAGGCTTAACTCCTTTACATACAGCAGTTATCTATGAACAATTTGATGTGTTTGGATACCTAACGGATAAGTTTCCAGAAACTTTAAAATTGAATGACTTGCAAGGATGGACTGCAATCGATTATATAAATTGTATGCAAGATAAGACATTTAAAGACAAATTATTTACAGAAAGTAATTTAGAGGTAAGTAAACTTTTGTTTCAAAAGATTCTATTTATAAGTTTTTAGTTGATCATTTACTTAACAATTTATATTTAATAATAATTAATTTAGTTCCAAAATAACGAAAACAAATTTTTTTTATAAAAACATACTTTTAAGTATTTAATATCTATTATATTGTTTAAACTGATGGTAACTTTTCTTTGAAATATCAAGAATTTCACGTGACAGACGTTTTATTGTGTTTAATTTTAGCAAATAATTCGCGGAATTCGCTTTGCAGTCTGTTTTATATGTTGTTTTGACTTTCAAATGTACCTCGTTATTTAGTAGGCAGACTACTGTAATAGATGACATTGTGTTAAATTTTAATTCAATAATAAATCATTGTTCATGAAAAACGATTCTGAGTGAAGAAAAAGATAGATCAGTATCTATATTTCTAAGAATAGTTTCTTTATAATTATATTTATATTATTACTATAATTTTATATTATATGGGTAGATTGGATTAATTAATAACAAAACATGACTTATAATTGATAGGTTAATATTGATATATAGTTGAACGATATAAATGGTGTAAATTGTTTGAAATAAATTATTAGAATAAATATTTTGAAAATTTTATTGTGTATAAAAAATAAAAATAAACTTAACAGCAAACATTAAGTTATAAAAATAATAAATTGTTTGAAGAAATTTTAATAATTATTTCGTTAATATTTATTTTAATGTACAATGTCTCTTAAATTTAAATTTCAATCGCTTGTAAAAAAAAATAATCACGACAATGTATTTTTAATATTTTTTGACCACAGTAAGAAATTTTATATTATGAAAGCTTGTATTAAAATTACAGTTTTTTAAACAAAAATGTTATCCATGTAAATCAAAAAAATCATACAAAGTAAAAAAATAAAATTTTGGAAATTATATATTCTTGTTTAATATATGGTAAAATAAATATTTAGTGAAAATTTCAATTCTATGATTTTTTTTTTTAAATTTAAAAACAAATTGATTTTGTTAGATACCGCGTAGTGTTATGTGAATTTTCATGTTTTACCGCTTTTTTTTCGTAAGAATTTTTAGTTATTGGATGGAGTTATTACGATGGATTAAACAATTTTAATTTCACGGATTTTACTATAGAAATATAAACAGTATTATATTTATTTATGTATCGTAACTTACAAGAATATTATGTACTCCCGAAATTGAATTAAAAATTAATTATTAATATTTTGTGCACTGCTATATAGAATTAATCATTATTATTTATCAGTATACTAATTAAGTACTTATTATTTTTCACATAATATATTAAAAAATAATTTGGTCTAAAAATGGTTAAATATAATTAAAATATATTAATATAAAGGTATTATTTGGCAACCGGAAAGTGATAGCCGATAGGTATACATATTATTCCATCCAACCATAATATGATAGATCATATGCTTTTAGGAAAGTTCATAATACCGTAGTTTATATTTGATTCTCGAAGTTCATCTTTGCAAAGGTATTAATTAATTTAATATTAAACTTGGAAGTTTAGTTGGTTATAATATAGGAGTAAATATTAATTTATTTGTTCTTTAAATTTAAAAATCAATAATTTATTAATATTTTTATGTGTAAAAAGTAAACATGTATAGGTAGGTATATCTATTTCGTCCATCATTACCTGAATACCATTGTCAATTAAGAGTGATTTGACTAATTTTATACTTGACAGTTATATATACGAACCCTTGTTGTTGGTTTGTATCCATAGTAATAGTCATGAAATATTCATAGGAATTTCAAGCTGATTACCAAACGGCACCAACTTTTGGAAAATGTGATGTCACATTTGATCCAGAGAAGATACGTAAAACTTTAGGTTACGTAACATATAACACGGAAACGGTCAACAACGAAAATATTGATCCAAATATGGACAGTTAATACAATTGAAATGGTTTTTAAATAATAATTTATAATAATGGATTTTCTTTACTTAGGATCTTCTACTAGCTCTGGAAAATTACTCTCGGTGGTTATGAGTGCAAGTCAATTTTCCGCTGAGGACAGAGAATACTTGATTAAAGGTAATTGATTACTAACTGACTGATTAGATCAGTATAAGCACTTGGAAAATATTAAGTACATATTAATTGAAAATTACTATTTATACATATATTTTTTTCAAAGAAATATAATTTATTGAAAAAAATAAAATAAAAGAATAAATTGAATTATCATTATTACAGCTGTAATAAATTATTAAATTGTTAATATTAGTATCGGTATGTTTTGAAACAATTTATTTGAAAATTTTTTTTTAACGAAAAAAAAAATTAAATTGGATGAATTAATTTTTTATATAATTTTTGATGTATATTTATTCTTAGTAGATAATAGATTTTTTTTAACATTTATCAAAGCTTAAATATCATATACTATACCTAGCTTCTAACTTTTCTAAAGTTTGTCTTCATACATATAATAAGGATATACTTCTTTACTTATACATTTAAAAATTTACAAATATTTTTCATATATTTAAGATATATTCATCGATAATCTTTTAAAATTTATAAATATAAGTTTTCAAAATGTTTACTATGAATTATTTAAGTTTTTTAAGTATTTCATAAATTATGATATTTATTTTAGCTATCGGAAAACCTCTTACTTCTGGTTTGAAGGAACTTATAAAACGCAGACCATCTAATCCTACTCTTTACTTAGCTGAACATTTGACTAACCATTACGATGATCCGCAATTAGATCAAGAAAGCGGAGTAAGTTTGGCTAAGTTTATATAATTTAAAAACTAAAATTTAACTAAATCATAATTATTTAGATTTCTTTTTGACATATAGTGTAACTTAAAATAATTTTTAAGTGAGATTAAATTATAAAGATTGTAATGAATGCATTGTAATTTTATTTTGGGACTTAAAAAAATGTATTAATTATTTTTTATTAAAACAAAAATGTTTATTTAATGACTATGATAAATAAAATAATAAATAAAACAATTTTTTAAAATAGATAAATAGCCCTACATTTTCTTTATTTTTGGGTATTATTTTTCTTAAGGCGCTTTTAAATGTATATTGTATTCTTGTTCTAAAATAATTAATATAGTCTCAAATTATAATTGTTGTATAGTTAATGTATTTTATAATTTCTTTAGTTACCATTTCTGTTTTGACTAATACAATTTTATGTTAATATATTTTGTTTATATTACATTTTTTAACATGATTTATCTGTGTGTTTGATGGAATATTGTGTCTAATCGTGTGCTTTTTATAAACAAAAATAAAAATATCACTAAAATACAGAAATATTTTGATTTAAATGAACGATTTTTTTTGATTCTACGTCCAGTATTTTAAATTTAAATCATAAATAGTAAATTTTGAAAATCAAATTTTGAATGATTATAATCATATCCTATCACAATGGTTGGCTGAAACAATCCTTTATGGTGGTTTCATTGCCACTATATTGTGTTCAGGTTTTGCAACCCAGAGTTCAGACACACGATATATTAAATGAAGATCAGCCTCAGGTTTCTGAAAATATGTTCAGATCTTGGGATGTATTCAACAACTATCAGCCAGAATTTAAAAAAATTAGTCGTGTAAGACGTTTAGAAAATACAACTATTTTTTATTACATAGTATTTAAAATAATAATTTTATTTCATTAGGATGAATTTGGAATGAACATGATTCATTATGCTGCATCTAGGACACATAACCGCAATGCATTCTTTCAATTGTTGCAAGAACTTGATGCGAATATTGCACTTCGAGATGAATATTATAGAACTCCAAGGGATATTGCGATGAGTTCGAATATTAGAGAAAATGTGAAAACTATTGATAAGTTCGTGGTTCATATTATAGCCAGAGGTATGTTATAAAAATATATTACCTATAAATATTATAATGTGTTTTAAATAATAATTATGGAAGTATGCCTTAATTATTTATGTTTATTAATCATGATTAGACATTGGTTTTCATTTATATTTGAAATTTTAAAATATGCTCTCAAACATGATACAAAATTTAATTTATTACATCAAAACCACCAGTTAGTAAACGAATCAAAATCCATTTATTGAAAATTCATGCTCCGGAAAAAAAAACTGTCCTATCTTCAAACCGAATAATCTTCTCCTCTCTAATGCATAAAATGTTTGTTACCTAGGTCTATCGCCTATATATAAAATGTATACGATTAACACGAGTAACCTTGCTTTAAATAACCACTATTGTCAACTATCACTTTTTTTTACATCCAATTTGAAACATAACATTTTTCTTTATAAACTTCTCCTCAAGCTAATATAGACCTTATAACCTGTCTATAACTTTAGAAACCACCAGATCTTTGGAAAAAAAAAATCCATATTTTTAATCCAAAATTCCTGTAAAATTAATAATTGCTCAACTATCGACAATTAAGTTGCAAATGGTGTCACAAAATAACAGTTGATAATAAAAAATCTATTTTTATGGTATGTTTGCAAAATATTTCTTTATAAATAACAAATTGTTCAATAATACATTTAAGATGTTTGTCGGCTAATAACTAGATTTATCAATAAAAAAAAGATACTGTGAAAAATTATGTTCATGAAGTTGCTTGTATACATATCTTTTTACGGAGTTTTATAGTAATCAAATTGATGTTAGGTACTTTGAAATGCTATAATTTAATTGTATTAAATTTAAAATTTTAGGCGAACACAACAAATTAATACAACTTTTATTGGAAGGGTATAACCATATTTTGGATTTGAACACAGATAAAGACATTTTTGCATTACCTTTAAGTAGAGGTCACTCTCGTGTATCAGTTATCCTTAAAAGCATACCAACGTTTGAAGTTAGTAAAATAGTGAACAACTGTTTAATTATAATATAAGCTTAACAATATTAATGGTTTTGTTTGGTTTAAAATGAAATATGAAATCAAGGAAAAACGAAAGCGATTACATCGGGAAATATTTTCGGGTGCCCAGGGTAAAGTTGAAGAAATATTAGAAGAGCGTAATGACGAGTGTGTCATGTTGGCTATGGCGAAAAATGAACGAAGTCGATGCAGTTTACATATCGCTGTATTAAGTCAAAATGAAGAAATCTTACGGTTAATTGCGGAAAATTTTCCTACTACATTATTTGTGCTTGATAATGTAAGATAAAACAATTATATTTTATTCAATGGAAATTATTATGATTTTAGTTCTTTAAATACTTATAATCAATAAAATAAGATTAATATTTATTAAATTTTTCCAAATCTCCGTGTTAGTAGATTATAATATTAGTTGTGGTACATTTTTAAAATTTTTTTATTAAAAAATACTAGGACTTCGCCTGACACTCATTTCGCTCACCGATCCCTTAAATGTTGTCGACTCTTTCAGTTGTATCAAAACCGTTTTTTATATTAAAAAACTTATTCTATCAAAAAACATATAAATTAATCAAACTTAATTCAGAATAATTTATTTTATTTAAATAATATTTTTTAAAAATGTAGAGCGTAAGAATTTAAATACAAATTATGTATACTCACAGTTTTAATAATTATTGTTACTAAAAAAAAGTACAAGAAACACTCACAGGCATTAAAGAAATTACGTTATCTATATAATATTCATTGAAAAAGGTTCATCCAACTTCCTCGAATTATACAACTTTAATTGGAGTATAATATGATATTGTTTTGATACAAAATATTTTGTTCATTTATTATTTTGATTTTGATAATTGTATTGTTTTTTAAATTTTTTTGATAAAATTAGGAATTTTTATTGAGAGAAATTTGATCGATAATTGTTAGAACACCACAATATTTATAAAATATATTGTTATGTTTTTTTACAGATTGAACGAACAGCATTGCATTACGCTATGTCTGTAGATCAAGTGGAAAAAATGAGTACAATTTTAATTGGAAGTGGTGCCAATCGTATAGCTAAAGACCTGGTATAAATATATCATAAGATTATGTTATAAGTTATTACTTACTACGAATATAAATCGAGTTAATTTTTAATGAATACGTTTAAAATTAAAACAAAATAAATAATCAGATACTATTGCTTATTAATTAAATTAATGGAGATCGTGTTCTTTTGATAGAATTAATTACATATACAAATTTTTCAGGAACAACTAATTGTCTTTATACTTTTTATCGACAAATAATATTTGTTGTATAATTTTTATCACCATGCAATTACATTAATCAATCAATTTTGTTTATAATTTACAGAAAGGCAGACAATGTAGCTATTATTTCATGAATAAATTAGATATTCGAAAAATGTTGGAAGAAGAGGATCAATTACGGATGTAGTTACTTTCTTTAAAATATATATTAAATAATAATTCAATGTATAGCATAAAAATATGAAATTAATTAGAGTTTAAGTAAAAAAAAATTAATCGAGTGGTTTAATGTAGGACTTTAATTTATATAAAAATTAAACTATGTAAGTTATAAATATAAAATTAAGTAATAGAACCACAAATTTATATAAAAAGGGAAAAATACTAGTTTTTATCAATGATTATTATGTAACATCAAAAAATATCATTTTAAACCAAATACTAAATTGCAATAATAATTGCTTAATAAGAACATTTTATTTTTAGATTTTATAATATTAATATTATTACTATTTTAAATTATTCGATAATCTTCTACTGTTAGAATAATTCGTAGATCAAAGAATTTAAAGTAATATGTGTTGTAAAAACCACTATTTGTGACAAAATAAACATTTATCGTCTTATTCAAGTATTGGTAGGTTATACTTATCACTTTCTACAGTACGAATAATTTGCAGTAGAATTTATTTTGATACTACCTATCATTGATCTTATCCGATGATTTATTAGTATAAGTTAATATACAGTTTGATTCATCAAGCATGATCCCAACATGTTTTCTTTAATAATGCATATATTCAAATTCTGAGTTTTAGAATATTTATGTATGTTTAAAAACCATATTATAAAATACTTTGATTTTTAATGTAATTTAAAATGTACTAGATGACTATACTAATTTGATATACTAAGAACAATATTTCATGAAAGTAGGTTTAGAAGATATGCGGGCTAAGATGATTTATAAATAGTAGTAACTATTATTTATTAAAATGTTACAACATTTTCAAAAAAATTATCTGGCTATCAATTTAAAATGAAAAAAGATAAGTTTTCATTTTAAAAAAAAGGGAAGTTTGTATTGATACAAGATACTCTTTAAATGGAATAATTATTTCAAGTATTTTAAAATGTGGGGACGTATGCTTTAAATATATACTTAAAAATTCCAAAAATAAAAATCTGATTAAATACATTATTAAAGTATAAAAGGTAGGGTATACTTGATGAATCACCCTGAACTGTGGTAAATCATCATTAAATTGATTTTACAATAAATATATTTTATTATTTTTGGTTATAATAAATCAATCAATGAACATCTTTAAGGATCGTTCACTACACTATTTCATTTATAATGAAGAGGAATATTTATAATAACGTAGATTTTTGAACATTGTGTTATGGCAAATTACCATTATATTAAAATAATTATTTATTTATACATTTTAAATTATAACGTTGACATTAAAACTAAAACAAAGAACTCTTATGATTACGTCTGAGAACTTAATAGCACACATAATACATATAACATAATCCAATTAAGCCTGTCTAACAATATTGTTGGTCATTTCTTCAGGTGGCTCAAACAGAATTGATCATTATGTGACCTCTGTAAGACAATGGAAGCAACATGACGACCTATGTAACAGAGTTCAAAGAATTTATTCACATAAAATAGTGTAGCGTCATATACCATTGTTTATATAAGATAATAAAATAAATTAAATAATTAATTAATTTTAAAACAAAAAGTGTTAAAAACAACTGGACTGTTTTCAACAAAAATTATATCAATATATTACTTGAGACTCAGAGGGTGGTTATAGTTTATTTTTTCAATCCTTATGGTAGCATTAAGGTGGCTCACATCTGAATTAACATATAACCCATAAAAATTGAATATTTTTTCGTTTATTTAAATTAATGGTTATTGTTATTTACAGATTATATAATCCGTAACCTATAATTATATAACTGTTATGATTAGTAGCAGTCCAGAGGTATAGTCGTATAGGCATACTTATACGTTTTTAACAAATATTTACACATATAAAAATAAAAACAAATTTTAAATTCAAATACTTATGAAGACAATAAATTACAATGTTTGATTATTCTTTTTATGATCTGTTTTTTGAATTCTAGACATGTTTTTGATGTAAACACTTAAAAATTATTAACAATAAAAATATTGGATTTACGTCTATTTTTTAACATTCACTGAATCTATCTTTAGTTTTTTTGTGTTTATGTCAAAAATATTTTTAGAGTTAAGAAGTGGAAAATCATATAATTAATTATCGTAGTTTGTATTAATATAAATTTCAACTGATTCAAAATGGAAAACGATAGAAAGATAGATTAATTTTAACCCGGGAAAAGTCGGGTAATACATTTACCATGTACATTGTACATAGTACATTTAGTATAAAATGAAACAAGCTCCGACAAAAGATGATAGGATCTATCCAAAAATATCCCACAAACTGTAATAAATAATTTTGGATTGTTTTGAAGTTTTGGCTGTTGGTGTTAACTTAGTGGCCATTTTGAAATATTGATGATTAATTTTTAACGGATATCCAACAAATTGTAAGAGACAAAAGTATTCAGATAATGTCCAAAAAAATTATCAATGCAATTGTTGTAAGGTTTAAATGAATTATGTTACTCGTGAGTGGTGTTACGCTAAGTTATATTTGTAACTATTATTATAACTTATAATATTATATAATAGTTATTATAATTAATTACTTTATTAAATTGTGTCTACAATTTTATTTAATAATAAATTATAATATAATTAAAATAATATGCTATATTTTAATTTTATCTCATTTGTACTTATTGACGTATATCGTATTTTGATCTATTAAATATACATTATATATTATTATAAAAAAATATCATACTTATGAGAAAATAATTCTATCGGAAAATGGACCTATGACAGTTATTGATGTACCTGATTTGTCTATCTATAACGCCGTGTGATAAAAATATTGTATTATTGAAACGCATTGTATAAGTCTTATAAAATACCGAAAAATTAACCCAATAGTAATAGTGGCTATTACCAACGGACGAAAAAATAAAATCACTAAACGTATTAATAAGTCGTAAATTGTGGCCACCGTGAACTTATTTTATGCATACAGTTATACAAATAGTAATAAAAAAAATTAATATAATATAACCAACTCATAGATTCCATTAATCTATATCTATTTCTAATACTTACAAGTTAAAAAATAATACAACTTAATTTGAGTTATACTTTCTAAATGCATCAAGCTAGTAAAAACTTATAATATTTGGTCAAGAATACATTTTATTGATTTTATAATATTATTGGATATTACATAATGTAACATTTTTAATACAATAAAATGATACAAGAATTGTTTATATTAAAAATGTTATGGTGATTTTACTCGATGTTTAGGTATAATAATTTAATTTACGTATACTAAACGTATACAAAATCATATAGAATTAAATACTTCGTATGATTTTATGCTATTACTTATAGCATGTAAGTATTAATATTATATATTGTGATTTGTGTTCTATTATGTTGTTTGATCAAAATGATTCAAACATATATTACTATATTAAATATTAATCTTGAGCAAAACAATACGGTGTCTACGCGTGAATCGCTTAAAATGAATAAACATGTTTACAATATTGTATTTTGTACACACAAAGAAAAAAATAATAATAAGCGATGTTATGTTAGCGATTAAAAATTTGTAAACGATACGTTTTCTGAGTATTGTTTGGTTCCAATTAAACTGCAATCCCTGACTCAATAAAAAAAAATAATAAAAAAGGTTTTTATATTCATTAAAATATCGTTAAAATACGTATTATATTTACTCGTATTTTAAGTTCGATATTATTAACTATTTTTATCAGGAGCAAAGAGGTGCTATACACAGAAAATAAATATAAAACCAAGGACCGCTTTTTCGTAATTATATTATGTATTATTCTTGTTTGTATTTTCGCTCCGTCGATTCCAAGAAAGCATTTTTATGTATTTTATACATTTATGTATGTACATAATAATATTGTAATATCCTTTTGGTTGTATAATTTTTCAATTACTCTTGCAATCATTCTCACCTGCTGAAGTAGCGCATATTCATTGGCTTATGCTATAAACGAATAAACACCGTTACAAGAAACTGCGTGTATTTACAGTCAGATGAAAAGATAATTATATTTAAAAAAAAAAAAACCGTCAAAAATCACAAAAGTGATTACGCTGCACAAGACAAGTCATATAATAAGCAGGTGGTGTATATATTAGCTTGATTGAAAGTCATCATAAATACCGTGTACTTATGATGCACAACAACAGCATTGTTTATCGGGCTGTGCCGGTGACGTACGGACGTATGTTTGGTATTGTGAAATCGATATATATGACTGGAAATTATTCTTACGCATAATAAATATATAATAATTTGTTATACATTTTGTTTACTGTTACGTAATTTACACAGATTTCAGATGACAAATACTTTCGATACGACTAATCGTTCGGATTTTATGTGGCCTTTCCTAGCGGAGAGACAACGGATTTTCGATTGGGACCGATACGAATTCAAAGCCGACGCGGAACATACAAATTTTCAGACACCACAGTCGTTTTGTAACGTGGAGACACTCAAGACGATACCGTACGCACAAAGGTTGCGTTTCGATTTCGATTGCCATCCGAAGCCCATTTTGAATAGCCAGCAACCCACAAGTCATTATCCCACCGAGGTATGCAAAACATATAATTATAATAATACGAGAAGCGTATCTGTCTGGTAAATTATTCGATTGGAATGCACTGACTACATATTAAAGTCGTATAATAATTGGATTTAGGTATTTACTAACGCCAAATTATGTATTTAATTATTAATTGACAATTTTGGTTATCCAACGCCGCCGACACTGCTTCACTTAATATCTTCTTATTTTCCTATTTTAGCTTACGACTATTAAAAAAATATTGAGTTTGTCTGCCAACACACGTTTCCCTAGTGTTCATATTTATTTGTCTATCTATATCTCTATATATTTATTTATGTATCTAACCTATATACAAGATCTATAGATCCAATAATATTGCATTATTTTCTTCAGTGGCATATTTATTATATATTTTTGAGCTTAGAAATATCTTTTGTAGTACAAAAATTAATTCAAATTTGAAACTTTTATTTTGCATTCTTATTGCATATTTTTAAATTCTTTCATGTCATTTTTTGTTTTATCGTTTTTGTATAAGGGAATATTTTAAATATTTATACAAAACAATTGCTTTAAATTTTTTTTTTTTGATTTAAAAATGAATAGTCTTAGAGAATTGAAATATTAATCATACATTTAAATTATAATTTTATAAAATCAATGCAATTTTCAAAATATTTTGGTTTTTTTTGATATACCTATTTATATACTTATATTTGAAATTTTTGAGTTGTGCTATGTTTTTTTTTTATTAATGTTTGTTAATATTTTTAATGGTAATTTAAAAATCTTGAAAATTTAATTCAATGTTCTTCCTAAGTACATACAATTCACAGCCTTACTAATTAGACTAATTCATTTCAATTCTTGCGCTAAAGCACTTAAATATTGAACTGCAGTATTGTCTTAAACTTAAACTTTTCTATAAAAGTTTTGACTTAAATAGAATACTAAGTAATAGCGAGGACTATGCCTGGTTTCTGCTAATGATTCAAACAATACGTAAGTATAATATATTTGAAGTAGTAGCTGTGAAAGCTTGATGTGGGTAATAGAGTACACACACAAATTTACTTTAAATATGCGAATTTTATCTACTGAAAAAATATTATAAAATGAATACCTATTGGTTATTACTAGGGAACGAATTTAAATGCAAATTATCGAAAATATTGCTTTCCACAAAGTTTATTTCATACATCAAGGAATTTTTTTTTTTTATATTAAAAGAAACTTTGTAAACAATTAGCTTCGACAATTATGATTATAAATATTACATAGAAAACAATATTAACAACAAAAATAATATTACAAATAAATTAAATTTTTAAACCAGTCTGGTTGATGAAGGATATAAGTGAGGTAATAATTGGTACATTTGGTGAAGAGAGAATGGATTGAGTGTCGAGTTTGACATTAAAGGAGTGGATTAGGGTGAAGAGGGTATTGCGTTGGGGAACCAGAGAGGGACAGTGAAAAAGTATATGTGAGATATCGCAAATCATGGGATCGTGAACGTGGAACATACATAAAGGAGAGTCATTGAGAGAAAGTTTATAAGAGTGAGAAGGTAGTAAGGTGTGTCCAAATCTTAGACGTGAAAAAGAGGTAATTATTTTACGATTTAATTTGAGGTTGTGAAACCAAGGGTGAGAGGGGATAGATGGTGAGATATTTTTGTACCAAGAGGCATAATTGGGGGCTAGTCCGTTCCATTGGTTGCGCCATAAATTATAAATATGGTATTTTAATAAGGGACAAAAATCGGTCCAGGGAATTAGAGTAGGAGAAGGACAGCAGAACGAGGAGGTAGATTTTGCAATGGAGTCCGCTATTTCATTTCCTTTTATACCAGAATGGCCGGGCACCCAAAGGAATTCAACTATAAAATCTGAAAGGGTAAGTTCATATAGAAGTTGCCTGATCCTAATGGAAATAGGAGAAGGACGGGAATTGAAAAAATCGGAGGAGAGGCTAAGAAGACATGATAAGGAATCGGAGACGATGAGATAACTGCTGGGGGGGGAGGGCAGAGATGGTCGAAAGGGCTTCTAATATTGCGAAGCATTCCGTAGTGAATGATGAGGCAGAAGAGGGTAGATTATTAGACATGGAGATGTGTAAGTCAGGAATGAAAAAAGCGTAACCAGCCGAAAGAGGGGAAACTGAACCATCTGTATAAATTAGGGTGGAATTTGGAAAATTATTTTGAATGTAGTCTAAGAAAAGATTGTTGACGATGATGGGTGATATAGATTTAAGTGCCTTGGAAGTAAAGTTCAGAAAATGTCTGTTGGTGTGAACTATAGGTGAGTAGGAGAGAGCCAAATAATTAATTTCATATAAGGGTAATATTTTAGAATTGGTAACAAAATTACGGATTGAAGATAAGGAGTATGCCGTGGAGGCAAGAATTGGGAGAGATTTTTTAACGTAACGCCAGGAGAAGTATATGTCAAGAAAGGAATTAAATATTGTGGAATGACGAAGGGAGAAGTTTTTTAGTAGAAATTTGCCAGCCAACCATCTGTTTCTGATATTAAAGGGGGGGCATGCCGTCTCGATCTCAACGGCCGCATTAGGGGTAGATTTAAGGGCACCAATAATTGACTTAAGGCAGGAGTTTTGGAGATTATTAATTTTTTTCCAATGTGAATAGGATGCGGAGCCTGATAAAAAGCATCCATAGTCAAGTTTGGACCTTATAACAGCTTTGTAAATGATTAAAAGTGTGGAGGGATGTGATCCCCACCACGTATTGGAAATTGATCTAAGGAAATTGGCCCAAAGAGAGGTAAATTTAATGAGATGTTGAAGATGCGGAGCCCAGCGTAATTTGGAGTCTAGTGTTAGTCCTAAATACTTTATGTTCTGGACAATTGGAATTGGAAAATCGTTTATAGTGATATCTAAAGAGAGAAGGTAACGTCTTCTAGTGAAAATCATGGCCTTACATTTTTCGGGAGCTACAGAGAAAAAGGAAGAAGATAGAAGGTTTTGTAGGAGATTGAGCGAATTGTTTAAAGAGTCAATAGCGAGATCGATATTTGAATTGTAGGAGAATATGACAAGATCATCAGCATACACTAGGCACTCATGTCCAAGTGTATTTAGTTGTTTAATAATGAAATTCATATACAAATTAAAAAGAATGGGACTTAGGCAGCTACCTTGGGGTAGACCTGTGTAAGTGGAGCGTATGTTTGTAGAGCCGTATGGGGATGTGAATTTTAGAGTTCTATGTGAAAACAGGAGGGAGACAAGGTTAATGAATATAGGGGGTAGTTGGAGTGAATTAAGGTGAGATAGGAGAGTTGGTATATGGACAGAGTCAAAGGCACCACGAATGTCGATAAAGGCTGCAGGTAAAAAATGTTTGTTGTTAAAAGATTGGTATATTTTACTCGAAAAATTTGCGAGGCAATCAAGTGTACCTCTTCCTTTTCTGAAAGCATATAGGTTGTCAGAGAGAATAGAGTTATGTTCGAGCCACCAATCTAGGCGGTTTTTTAGAATAAATTCCATGGTTTTGCATAACGCTGAGGACAGGGCGATGGGCCTAAATGCAGTGGTAGAGTTGGCTTTGGGAATAGGTATGACTATAAACTCTTTCCAGGAGTCAGGAATTTTATTGAGGAGGAGAATTTTGTTGAGTATATTCAAGAGGTACTCGACGGCATTAGTAGGAAGGTGTTTGAGCATAACAGGGGAAATGTTGTCAGGGCCGGAGGCGATTGATTTACGTGAGGCGATGGCGGCGTTTAGCTC